>NC_083428.1:5000-307640 GCF_020745735.1 Hemiscyllium ocellatum
GAAACATTTATTTCCCCATGCAGATTCAAGTGTTAAACAAGAACACCTTGATTTATTTGACCCTTTCGTGAAATGAAGTTGAAATTCCGGAAAATAGTTTCCACGATTTATCTCTCCAAAAAATAAATGTTTAGACAAAACCACCAAGGACTTCAACAACACTTTTTCGTTACGCAATCACCAGATTATCTTTAATTTCAGAATAACAATTAATTCCTGCATAGAAATCTGATAATTTGAAGCAAAGGCATGGAAATTGTACTGGATTTGAGAAGGTTTGTACTTGAATAAATTTGTACAACTGTGTACAGAATATGGTATGTATCACATAATGCATAGTTCTGACAGTTTTACTGAATCTGAAAGAGAATTAAGAACCATCATAAAATGTACCTATAGAACAGTCTTTATTGCCCTTATCCTATATAACCATGCAGCAATATTTCTGTTTTTGAACGTTCTGTTCAGATGTCCTCACTCAGGTCACAGATGCCATCACCCTGTTGAACATGAAACAATGAAAAGATTGATAAAAACTTCAATGAAAACAAATAAAAGAAGATGCTATAGATACTGCTCCCTTCACTTCTTAGCACAATGGAAACTCCACAATTGAAGAAAAGGAAGACTCCAATGCACTATAAGAAGGCTCTTGTATCAAATCCCCGAAATGGGGTCAGTTATAAATGGCTACTTGGATAGTTACTGTCTGTAAAGGCATTTCTGAGGCATAATATTGATAATTACTAGAGAAGGATACTGATGCTATGGCAAGGAGCCCCTGGCTTCCTTCCAGAACAAGACAATTTCCTAACTATGTTTTGGTGCACAAAAGAAAGTAAATTGTTGAACATGGGAAATGATCAATCATTTCTGTGGCCAATAGCCTTTCTCTAAGGTTGCCTTAAGGAACTTTGAAAATGCAATGCAAAGTAATATTAGTTCTTGGGTGCTGAGGGTTCTGCTAAGTATTTTAGAATGGCTCTTTAGATAACCTGATGCATCTCTAAAGAGGCAGGAATGAATTCCAGTTAAAATGCCATTAACTGGAGTTTGTCCAAAAGTTCATTAGGAGTTCACTCTAAATTCTGGTAATGTCATGGTATTGACTTTGTTCTCTTCACTCCAACCATGGAATTTCAAGAAACTAGTGTCCTCAAAATTTTGGATCAACAGGCTCATGAGCAAAAATTGCATGTTGGAGTAGACAATAGACAATAGGTGCAGGGGTAGGTCATTCTGCCCTTCGAGCCTGCACCACCATTCAGTATGATCATGGCTGATCATCCTTAATCAGTATCCTGTTCCTGCCTTATCTCCATAACCCTTGATTCCACTATCCTTGAGAGCTCTATCCAACTCTTTCTTAATGAATCCAGAGACTGGGCCTCCACTGCCCTCTGGGACAGAGCATTCCACACAGCCACCACTCTCTGGGTGAAGAAGTTTCTCCTCATCTCTGTCCTAAATGGTCTACCCCTGTATTTTTAAGCTGTGTCCTCTGGTTCGGCACTCACCCATCAGCAGGAACATGTTTCCTGGCTCCAGAGTGTCCAATCCTTTCATAATCTTATATGTCTCAAGCAGATCCCCTCTCAGTCTTCTAAACTCAAGGGTATACAAGCGCAGTCGCTCCAGTCTTTCAGCCTAAGGTAGTCTCGCCATTCCAGGAATTGACCTCGTGAACCTACGCTGCACTCCCTCAATAGCCAGAATGTCTTTCCTCAAATTTGGAGACCAGAACTGCACACAATACTCCAGGTGTGGTCTCACCAGGGCTCTGTACAGCTGCAGAAGAACCTCTTTGCTTCTATACTCAATCCCTCTTGTTATGAAGGCCAGCATGCTATTAGCCTTCTTCACTACCTGCTGTACAGCTAGTCAGACTAACTGGTCTATAATTTCCTGCTTTCTCTCTCCCACCTTTCTTAAAAAGTGGTACAACATTAGCCACCCTCCAATCTGCAGGAACTGATCCCGAATATATTGAACTCTGGAAAATAATCACCAACGCATCCACAATTTCCCGAGCCACCTCCTTCAGTACCCTGGGATGAAGACCATCAGGCCCCAGGGACTTATCAACTTTCAGACCTAACAGTCTCTCCAACACCAATTCCTGGCAAATATAAATTCCCTTCAATTCAGGTTCTTCAGCCATTGTGTCTTCCCAAGTGTATACAGATCTGAAGTGCCAATTCAATTCTTCTGCCATTTCTTTGTTCCCCGTAATATATTCCCCTGTTTCTGTCTTCAAGGGCCCAATTTTAGTCTTAACCATTTTTTTGCCTTTCACATACCTAAAAAAACTTTTACTATCCTCCTTTATATTATTGGCCAGTTTACCTTCGTACCTCATTTTTTCTCTGCATATTTCTTTTTTAGTAATCCTCTGTTGTTCTTTAAAAGCTTCCAAGTCCTCCATTTTCCCACTTATCTTTGCTATGCTATACCTTTTCTCTTTTAACTTTATATGTTTTTTAACTTCCCTCGTCAACCATGCCTCCTCCTAGGATCTTTCTTCCTTTTTGGAATGAACTGATCCTGCATTTTCTGCATTATACACAGAAATATCTCCCAATGTTCCTCCACTGTCATCCCTGCTAAGGTATTGCACCATTGAACTTTGGCCAGCTCCTCTCTCATAGCTCCATAGTTCCCTTTATTCAACTGGAATATTGTCACTTCTGATTGTACCCTCTCCCTCTCAAATTGTAGATTGAAGCTTATTGTATTATGGTCACTACTTCCCAATGGCTCCTTCACTTCGAGGTCCCTGATCAATTCTGGTTCGTTGCACAATACCAGATCCAGAATTGCCTTCTCCCTGGTAGGCTCCAGCACCAGCTGTTCTAAGAATCCATCTCAGAGGCATTCCACAAAGTCTCTTTCTTGAGGTCCAATACCATCCTAATTCTCCCAGTCTACCTGCATGTTGAAATCCCCCATAACAACTGTAGTAACATCTTTGCGACAGGCTAATTTCAGCTCCTGATTCAACTTACATCTGATATCCAGACTACTGTTTGGGGGCCTGTAGATAACTCCCAAGAGGGTCTTTTTACCCTTAGAATTTCTCAGCTCTATCCATACCGACTCTACATCCCCTGATTCTAGGTCCCCCTGTGCAAGGGACTGAAAATCATCCCTTACCAACATGGCCACCCCACCCCCTCTGCCCGTCAGTCTGTCCTTACGATAGCATGTGTAGCCTTGAATATTCATTTCCCAGGCGCTGTCCACTTGAAGCCACATCTCAGTTGTCCCCATAATATTCAATCTGCCAATTTCCAAAAGAGCCTCAAGCTCATCTCTTTTATTTCTAATACTTCGTGCATTCATATATAATATTTTTAATTTGTTACTGCCCTCACCCTTCCCATCAACTCCTATTTCACTCAACCTCACAGCATTATCCCTTTTTGAGTTTTCTGCTTCATTGATACAGTAATCATGTATGGTCTCTTAATGGAGCAGGTTTGAGGCATTGAATAGCATTCATTAAATTTATTCATAATTTTGGATCTTATTGGCTAGATTACACACAACACCAAGCAAATGTAGTTACATCACAAATACTCATAACCTTAGCATGTTGCCACTGGGTTTCATATAAAGAATAAAAGGTTTACAATATTTGTAGATTAATGTGAAAATGAGTTTCAGTATCTTTTCACAAAACTATTCTTAACTGAAATAAATCGCTTCATGTCTTCAACATTCAATACAAATTTATCCTCAAAGATAAATCTCAAGAGTAATTCTTTAGCCAGTCTTCAATATGATTTTACAGGACTAACTCTTGTCAAGTACAGAAACATTGTCTATGCTTTCCATCAACTTTTTAAAAAATGTTTCATTGGATACTGGCAATGTTGACTAGGCCAGCATTTCATGTTTCCACGCTGTAGGGAATCTAATCTATCATTTTCCTTTACAATTCAGTTACTGGAGTGTCAGTCACTAAACATATTCATTGAAGCTGTCAATTTTTTAAAAAGGATGTATGTTTTGTAACACAGTGGAAAAAAACAAGGAGATACATGTATACATGCAGGCAGTGTCTTCTGGTAGCTCCAAAACGTTCACATTGTGCATGCAAGAAGCTCTGCACAAGCTCACTTTGTGAAATGCCCTACCAGTTATAAACATGACGATGCCTAAATGGACAAAATAAATATGGCCCACCAGGTTGGAATGACAAATGTTCACCTTGCACATGCATACTGAACACATTTTGGAGGTGTCAGCAGATATTCTTAAATGACAATTTTGAAAGATTTTATTACAATCAGCAAAAAGAAAGATTCAACTCATCTTTTTTCCCAACAATTCCTTTACTATCACTCAACTTCAGTGAAAATTATTTCTATTTCTACTTTAAAATTTCGAATTGAATTGATGCAGCTGCAAATGTTTCCTTTTGGAATTTTTTTGCACATTGTCCAGATGAGATTCTCTCCATGACCGCCTTTCCCTGAGACACACAGACAGATTTAACTCATTAATTTTTGCCTGACTTTGACTACATTGATGGGGACATTTAAAAAATGCTCCTTTCCAACTCTTCTGGCCTGAGGATTCCACAAACTAAAAATGCCTTCCTGCTGGTTTAGGGCTTTTGCTCTGAACTCAACCTGCTTGCAGTCCCTTGCCATCTGTATTGCTGTGTCATTCAACCCTAAATCAACAATAAGCAGTAATTTTCATATCATGTGGCTGATTGACACATTTAGCTTAAGCCAGACAGTTTCCTAGAATAGTTGTCTTTAGTTCTTTATTTCAAATTATTTTCAGACCCCTTCTCAAAACTCTACTTTAGAAATAAATTCTCTCAAGTATCATGACATATTATAAACTTGCATTGCAACATATTTTTAAATTAAGTATTCTGTACAAATGTAAATTGTCAATATTGGTGTTGCACACAAGATTCTAGATTTCTGTGTTCGGCTTTTGCATGTTTTTTTTAAATAGAATCCCCACAGAGTGGAAACTGGCCATTCAGCCCAACAAGTCCACACCAATCTTCCCACCCTGACCCACCCCGCCTACTGTATCCCTGCATTTCCCATGACCACATCAGTGGTTGGGAAACTATTGGAGGGACTGCTTAGGGATAGGATTTACATGCATTTGGAAAAACATGGACTAATTAGAAACAGCCAGCAAGACTTTGTGCATGATAGGTTATGTCTTACTAACTTGATTGAATTTTTCAAAGAGATGACAAAGGTTATCGATGAGGGTAGAGCAGTGGATTCTGTCTGCATAGATTTTAGTAAGGCTTTCGACAAGGTCCCTCATGGCAGGCTCATCCAGAAGATTAAAATGTATGGGATCCAGGATGGCTTGGCCATGTGGAGTAAGAAATTGCTTGCCCATAAAAGGCAGAGGGTAGTGGCAGGAGGGTATTTTTCTGGCTGAAGGTCCATGACTAGCATGTATTCCACAGGGATCTATACTGGGACCTCTGGCTTTGGATGAAAATATAGATAGGTGGGTTAGTAAGTTTGCAGATGATACAAAGATCAGTGAGTTGTAGATAGTATAGAAGGTTGTCAAAGGACTCAGTAGAATATAGATCAGTTGCGGAAATGGGCAAAGAAATAGCAAATGGAGTTTAATCTGGATAAGTGTGAGGTGCTGCACTTTGGGAGATCAAATATATAGAATTTCCTACAGTGTGGAAACAGGCCATTCAGTCCAAAATGTCCACACCAACCCACCAAAGAGCATCTCACCCCCAACCCATTCCCTACTCTGTCACCCTGCATTTCCCATGGCTAATGCACCTAACCTACACATTCCTGAATACAATAGGCAATTTAGCATGGTCAATCCATCTAACTTGCACATTTTTGGAGGAAACTGGAGCATGGGGAAAACATGCAAACTCCACAGACAGTCGCCCAAGACTGGAATCAAACCTGGTTCCTGGCAGCACTAACCACTGAGCTGCTATGCCACCCTTGAACCATCAAAGTATGTTCAGAGACTATAGAGGGAACTCCATCAGAGATAATTGCCAGACATGTTCGAATTGTTTAAAGTTCAATTCTTCAATGTTGATAACAATATTGAGAATGTTTGGGGATCCCTTCCCATCAGGAATTTTATTAAACCAATTGGATAGATTGAACATTTATGCCATCTGAAACTTTGTTTGGCTTTTTTTGTTGTATTATTTTTTCATGGATGAAAGCATTGCTGGCTAGTCCAACATTTATTACCCATTCCTAGGTACCCTTGAGAAGATGATGGTGAGCTACCTTCTTGAACCGCTGCAGTTCATTTGGTGTAAGTCAACCAACATTATCATTGGGGTGGAAGTTCTAGGATTTTAACCAGCAACACGAAGGAATGACAAAATATTTCCAAGTAAGGATGTCAGTGGCTTGGAAGGGAACTTGCTAGTGATGGTGTTCCTATGTATCTGCTGCCTTTGTCCTTCAGAATGGTAGTGTTCATTGGTTTGGAAGGTGCTAAATAAACAAGCTTGGTGAATTTCTGCAATGCACCATATAAATTGAAAATTCTGAAAATATTACAACAAAAACTGCCTTAAATTTGTTATAAATCCACTGACCTGCAGTGTATTGCCAATATATTTTTGAATTTCTTTGTATCACAGACAAGAAGTTGAATAGAATTTTCATTTTTACTTACTATGTATGTGTTGCACACCAGACCGAACAGATCATTCTCAGCATGATACTGGAGCTCCTCTGAGTGTTCCTATGCAAAGACAGAAATCAATCACTTCCAGGGCATGAAAACAACATAAATCTAATACTTGCCTTGATATCTAATTTTATACAAACTGCACAAACAAAATTCCACAAAGCAGGGAAAAATGAAAACATGAACATACAATTCAATTGAGGAGCATTACTTTTTGACGAGATTAGCCAATAGGTTAAGATGAAGACATCCTTATAGGCCAAGAGGGATGAGATGATGATTTTATTTTACTTGGAGAGTTATGCACCTTTGGAACTCTTTATTATAGATGGCTTTATTATAGACGGCTGTGGAGGTTCAGACCTTGAGTATGCTAAGTGTAGAAATTGATAAATTTCTGATTGTCGATGTGTGTAGCATTATGGGATGGTTTGAGTATAAGGCATTGAAGTGTTCCATCAGCCATGATCATGTTGAATGGCGGGGCAGTCATGACAGGCTGAATGACCTACTTCTGCTCCTATATTACTATCGTGGCCAATTCCATTAGGTTCTACTACTTCCCAGAGTAAATGAAACATTCTCTGAGCTTCTTTAATGAACTCAAAAATAGTCCATTTCTTCTGGGCAAACTTTATTCTTAAAGTAAATGGCAAAAACTGGTTAATCCATATGTTATAATCCATATGTTATGATCCATATGTTATGATCCAGATTTAAAAGTACATTGCCTTAAATCACAGTTACAAAGCACACAAAGGCAAGTGTCTGTAGAGATGATGAGTTCTTAGAAAAAATGCAAAACATCAAAATATTTTTAAAAAGGGGCAGAAGCAGGCCATTCAGCCCTTTCAGCCTGCTCCTCCATTCAATATGATCATGACTGACCATCAATTCTGTCCTCTTTTCCCACTCTGTTCTCCCCATACATTTTGATGCTTATAGCGTTAAGAACCATATCCAGCTATTTCTTGAAAATGATAAAAAAAGGTAAAAAAACAATTTGTGACTCAAAGATCTGGAAATAGAGGATAAGATATGATGATGTGATGCTCGATTGGGAAATGGCAAATGGAGTTCAACCTGGATAAATGCGAAGTGATGCATTTTGGAATGTTGAACTTGAATGCTGAATATAGGATTAAAGACAGGATTCTTGGCAGTGTGGAGGAACAGAGAAATCTTGGTGTTCAAGCGCATAGATCCCACAAAGTTGCCACCTAAGTGGATACGGTTGTTGAGAAAGCATATGGTATTTTGGCTTTCATTAACAGGGAGATTGAGTTTAAGAACCATGAGGTTTTTCTACAGCTCTACAAGTCCCTGGTTAGACCATACTTGGCATATTGTGTCCCGTTCGGGTCGCCCGACTATAGGAAAGATACAGAGGCTTTGGAGATGGTGCAAAGAAGGTTTACCAGGATGCTGCCTGGACTGGAGGACTTGACTTATGAAGAGAGGTTGACTAAGCTTGGACTTTTCTCTCTGGAGAGAAGGAGGAAGAGAGGTGACCTGATCAAGGTATACAAGGTAATGAGAAGCATGGATATAGTCAAGAGCCAGAGATGTTTCCCCAGGGCAGGATTGACAGGCACAAGGGGTCATAGTTTGAAGATATTAGGAGGAAGGTATAGAGGAGACATCAGAGGTTGGTTCTTTATGCAGAGAGTTATGAATACATGGAATGCATTGCCAGTGGTGGTGGTGGAAGCAGAGTCATTAGGGACATTTAGGTGACTGCTGGACATGCACATGGACAGCAGTGAATTGAGGGGTGTGTAGGTTAGGTTATTTTATTTTCTATTAGGATTAATCCTCGGCACAACATCGTGGGCCGAAGGGCCTATTCTGCACTGTACGTTTCTGTGTTCTATGATTTCTCACATCCATAGAACTTTCTGCTGATGAAGCCGAATTGCTAACAGCTGTAAATTGATGTTCAGTTCTGATTCCAATCAACCTGGATTTGAGAATTGGTCCTTGCAATTTTTTTTATTATTCAGTCACAGGGCGAGGGCATCACTGGTTGGGCCAGCATTTATTGCCATCCCTAATTGCCCAGAGGTCAGTTGAGAGACAACCACATGGTTGTGGGTCTGGAGTCACATGTTGGCCAGACTAGGTAAGGATGGCAGTTTCATTCCCTAAGGGACATTAATGAATCAGATGAGGTTTTTTCCTGACCATCAACAATGGGTTCATGGTCACCACTAGACTTCTAATTCCATTTAATTCCAGATTTTTATTGAATTCAAATTCCACCATCTGTCATTGGGGGATTTGAATCCAGGTCCCCAGAACATTACCTGGGTCTCTGGATTAATAGCCTAGGGATATGTGGGCGCACGGTGGCACAGTGGTTAGCACTGCTCCCTCACAGCGCCAGAGACCCGGGTTCATTTCCCGACTCAGGCGGCTGACTGTGTGGAGTTTGCACATTCTCCCCGTGTCTGCGTGGGTTTTCTCCGGGTGCTCCGGTTTCCTCCCACAGTCCAAAGATGTGCAGGTCAGGTGAATTGGCCATGCTAAATTGCCTGTAGTGTTAGACAAGGGGTAAATGTAGGGGTATGGGTGGGTTGCGCTTCGGCGGGTCGGTGTGGACTTGTTGGGCCGAAGGGCCTGTTTCCACACTGTAAGTAATCTAATAATGTGACTCAATTTCCCCGACTAGACACAAATAATGGTATTTGGGAAACCTATTATTCTCCTTCTAAGAAACAGGACTCCAGGTGGATTTGCAACCTCGGAAATGTTTTCACTACTCACCCATTTCTGTGTCTCCAAAACTGAATTTTAAGATCACAGGGGGTTGCTAGGCAACCATTAGCTAAGGTCCCTAATTATCTCAAAACCAGATTTCTCCCCAGTTATTACAAAAAAATTATCCCATTTCTTACCTCTTTGCTTCACTTCTCCAAAGTCACCTGATTCCAGGAAAATAAACCAGAAGCTGTCTTACAGCACACATTAAAACATTTTTCTTCAGTAATTAGCAGGTACGTCACATGATCCTGTTCATTCCAGAAAAATGTCTAAATACTTCCATCTCTTCCAATTTCCTTCACATAGTTCATATGTACAAATATGCATTGGGGTTATGGTTAAGGGCTCAGCTCTAATACAGCAAACAGTTTTGGACCCCTTAACTCAGGAAAGGTATAGAGCCATTGGAAGCAGTCCAGAGAAGGCTCTCTAAGCTGATCTGAAGGATGGACTAACTGTCTTATGAGGAGAAATTGAATATTTTGGACCTGGAAGATCTAAAACCACACTGTGTGTCTGGCAGGATTTCCTCAACCACAGCAAACATGTGATTCAGGATATCTACCACACAGAAAAAGGCCTTATGACTCATCTCATCCACATCAGTTAAAATGAACCACCTAACTAATCTAATCCCACATTACAGCATTGGTCAATAGCCTTCTATGCCTGGGCATTGCAAGTACTTTTTAAATGTTATGAGAGTTTCCAGATTAAAACTACAAGACATAGGAGTGGAAGTAAGGCCATTCAGCCCATCGAGTCCACTCTGCCATTGAATCATGGACATTTCAACTTCACTTACCCACACTCTCCCCATAGCCCTTAATTCCTTGCGAGATCAAGACTTTAGCAATCTCTGCCTTGAAGACATTTAATGTCCCAGCCTCCACTGCATTCTGTGGCAATGAATTCCACAGGCCCACCACTCTCTGGCTGAAGAAATGTCTCCTCATTCCCATTTTACATTGACCCCCTCTAATTCTAAGGCTGTGCCCATGGGTCCTAGATTGGCTGTTGTTTACATCTGGAATTCCTCTTTTCAGTTGGACAATTTTAAGGTTGAGACTTTGATTAAACAAAAGTTTGAAGTAGATGGCTGTTTACGTGACTGGAGGCCGGTGACCAGTGGCATACCGCTTCAATGTTTGTGATATATCAACAATGGTGAAGAAATTATGTGATTGGAGGGAATGATAAGTAAAGCTTGCTAATGACAAGAAGCTTGGCCAGGTGGTTGACAGTGAGGAAGGTCTGAGGTTACAGGATGATATAAATCAGTTGGGCAGATCAGCAACAGAAGTAATTTAACCATGATAACTATGAGGTGATGCACTTTGGAAGAAAAAACAATATCTGGGAGTACCCTATGAATGGCAGGACACTGGGAAACTCAGAGAAATTTTGGTGTGCCTGTCCATAAGCCTGTGTAGGTGGCAGGACAGGTTAGTGAAAAGACATATGCCTTTATCAGTTGGGATATAGATTATAAGAGTTGGAAGGTTATGTAAATTTTGGTTAGTTCACACATGTAGATGTGCTGTAAGTGGTTCTGGTCACCACACAATAGGAAGGATGTGACTCCATTGGAGAGGGTACAAAAGAGATTCACCAAGATGTTGCCTCATATGGAGCAGTTTAGCAGTCAATTAAAATGAATAGTTTTATTGTCATATATACTAACGTGAGTACAGTGATAAGTTTACAAGTAGCTGCTTACAGTGCCATCTGAGGTACCAGATACCTAGGAACAGATTCTTAAGTTCAAATCTTTAGGGGAAAAACATGAAAAAAAGAAATAGAAAGTCCAGCAATAAATTAGAAGAATAGAGAAATAAGAGTTTACAATAACTGTTCTTCCAACCCAGACCTCACCTCAATGCCAGGAGTCAGGCCCGTTCTGAAGACGAGTCTGAGTCCATGTTGAGGTTGGGTGTCTGCGCTGGCTTTCACCCCAGACATCACCGATACCGCCAAGGATGGGAAGTGAAAAGAAAAAGAAAAAAAACATGAAAAGAGGGAGAGAAAGTAAAGAAATGGACAGAGCAAATGAGCTACAGTTTAGGAGTCCTACTCCACCGCCATCTTGGAAGAGAGGCTGAATACATTCAAGTTGTTTTCTTTAAGCAGAGAAGGCTAAGAAGGGACCTAATTTAAAGTGTGATTGGGTTTGGGTTAGGCAGGAGGTTTAGAGGGGATTTGAGGAAGTGTTTTTCACCCAGAGGATGGTAGAGTCTGTAATGTGTTGCTTGGGAGAGTAGAAAATGTGTTGCTGGTTAAAGCGCAGCAGGTCAGGCAGCATTCAAGGAACAGGAAATTCGACGTTTCGGGCAAAAGCCCTTCATCAGGAAACGTCCGAAACGTCGAATTTCCTGTTCCTTGGATGCTGCCTGACCTGCTGCGCTTTAACCAGCAACACATTTTCAGCTCTGATCTCCAGCACCTGCAGACCTCACTTTTTACTGCTTGGGAGAGTAGTTGAGGCAGGAATCCTCACAACCTACAGAGAGTAATTGGATGAGTAATTGAAATGCTATAACATTCAAGGTTATGGGGCCAAGCGCTGGAAGTGGGACTAATGAAGATTTAGGCTAGGCTTGTCAGAGCAGACTCGAGGGGCTGAAAGGCATCTTCTGTAGTTAAGGATTCAATAATTCTAACTGTTAGTGTTCTTCAAGTAAGGTTCAGAAGCATTCAGACAAAACTTCTGCAAAATCAACTGTGATAGATCAACTAATGGTTTCCCTTACTGCAAAGAAATCTCCCTTGCCCACTCTTATTCTCTCAATTGGCTAATATTTCAAGGTGGACAAAAACATCCATGCTTCAAATGGACTCTGAATCGCAGTATCATTGACCTTAACAAAATAGATTTGTGAAAATAGATAAATCCCCTGGGCCGGATGGGATTTATCCTAGGATCCTCTGGGAAGCCAGGGAGGAGATTGTCAAGCCTTTGGTATTGATCTTTAAATCATCATTGTCTACAGGAATAGTGCCAGAAGACTGGAGGATAGCAAATGTGGTTCCCCTGTTCAAGAAGGGGAGTAGAGACAATCCTGGCAATTATAGACCAGTGAGCCTTACTTCAGTCATTGGTAAAGTGTTGGAAAAGGTTATAAGAGATAGGATTTGTAATCATCTAGAAAATAATAATTTGATTAGGGATAGTCAGCACGTTTTTGTGAAGGATGCCTCACAAACCTTATTGAGTTCTTTAAGAAGGTGACCAAACAGGTAGATGAGAGTAAACCGGTTGATGTGGTGTATATGGATTTCAGCAGGCATTTTTTAAGGTTCCCCACAGTAGGCTATTGTACAAAATGCGGAGGAATGGGGTTGTGGGAGATATAGCAGTTTGGATCAGTAATTGGCTTGCTAAAAGAAGACAGAGGTAGGTGGTTGATGAGAAATGCTCATCCTGGAGTCTGGTTACCAGTGGTGTACTGCAAGGGTTGATGTTGGGTCCACTGCTGTTCGTCATTTTTATAAATGACCTGGATGAGGGCATAGAAGGGTGGGTTAGTAAATTTGCTGACGACACTAAGGTCGGTGGAGTTGTGAATAGTGATGAAGAATGTTGTGGGTTACAGAGAGACATAAATAAGCTGCAGAGCTGGGCTGAGAGGTGGCAAATGGAGTTTAATGCGGACAAGTGTGAGGTGATTCATTTTGGTCGGAGTAACCGGAATGCAAAGTACTCGGCTAATGATAAGATTCTTGGTAGTGTAGATGAGCAGAGAGATCTTGGCGTCCAGGTACACAGATCCTTGAAAGTTGCCACCCAGATTGACAGGGTTACTAAGAAGGCATAGAGTGTTTTAGCTTTTATTAGTAGAGGGATCGAGCTCCGGAACCACGAGGTTATGCTGCAGCTGTACAAAACTCTGGTGTGGCTGCACTTGGAGTATTGTGTACAGTTCTGGTCACCGCATTATAGGAAGGATGTGGAAGCGTTGGAAAGGGTTCAGAGGAGATTTACTAGGATGTTGCCTGGTATGGAGAGAAGGTCTTACAAGGAAAGGCTGAGGGACTTGAGGCTGTTTTCGTTAGAGAAGAAGGTTGAAAGGTGACTTAATAGAGACATATAAGATAATCAGAGGGTTAGATAGGGTGGACAGGGAGAGCCTTTTTACAAATATAGTGACGGTGAGCACGAGGGGGCATAGCTTTAAATTGAGGGGTGATAGATATAGGACAGATGCCAGAGGTAGTTTCTTCACTCAGAGAGTAGTAAGGGTATGGAATGCTTTGCCTGCAACGGTAGTAGATTCGCCAACTTTAAGTACATTTAAGTTGTCATTGGACAAGCATATGGACGAATATGGAATAGTGTAGGTGGGATGGGCTTCAGATTGATATTTCAGTTCGGCGCAACATCGAGGGCCGAAGGGTCTGTACTGCACTGTAATGTTCTATGTTCTAATAACTAGACTGGTACCTTTGATATCATTAAAAATAGTGCCTAGTTGTCCATCAAGCTGTAACATGTTTTGAGTCCCACACCTCAACGTTTAGGCAGACAATGGCGGAGAAGGGAAAAAAAAGGCATCAAAGCCTGCATCCTGCTCCCACTGGCTCATGGGTCATAGTACAAAGAACATAGAACATCGAACATTCCAGTGCAGCACAGGCCCTTTGGCCCTCAACATTGTGCCACCCTGCGAAACCAATCTGAAGCCCATCTAACTGACACTATTCCATTCTCGTCCATAGGCCTATCCAATGACAATTTAAATGCTTTAAATTTGACAAGTCTACAACTGTTGAAGGCAGGTTGTTCCGTGCCCCTACTACTTTCTGAGTAAAGAAACTACCTCTGACAAGGTATGATTCTGTAAGAGTGACTATGTCAGGCTGTTGCTTGGCTAATCTGTAAGACAGCTCTCCCAATTTCAGCACTAGCCTACAATCTTTGTTAAGAGGACTTTGCACAGTTGACAGAGCTATGTTTTTACCATTGCGTTGTGTTATGTTCTTGTTGTTGCCTTTTGTGGTTCCAATGTGGTCTGTCTAGTTTCATTTGTTTGTTGTGACTTTCTAGTAACTGATACAACTGAGTGGTTTACTAGGCAATTTAGGAGGGCAATTGAGAGTCAACATTGCTGTGGCTCTGGAGTCAATTGTAGACCAGACCAAGTAAGGATGGCAGATTTCCTTCCCTGAAGGGGATTAGTGAACTAGATGGATTTTTCTGACAATTGACAATGGCTTCATGGTGATCAGTCAACTCTTAATTCCAGATTTTTTTTTTAATGAATTCAAATTCCACCACCTAACATGGTGGGATTCGAATCCAGGTCCCCAGAACATTATGCTGGGTTTCTGGATTAATAGCTGAGTGATAATACCACAAAGCCATCAGATCCCCAAACCTTGCTTTGAAATCTCACTGAGAATGTGTAGATTAAAATAGGAACTAAAGATCGTGCAGGAACACGTTAAAATAGAAAATGCGAGAAATGCATAGCAGATTATATAGAATCAAAAGAGAGAAGAGTGATTTTCACAAACTTAACATTAGTTTAGTCATCGCTAGTCTGAAGGGTCAATAATATAAAGGTTATGACAGTGATTATTAGTCATTACATGTCGACGACTCATTCAATCCAATGGAAACCAAGTGCTTCTTGGAAATTGAAACAGGACACTAACAATACAGTTAAGGAAACACTGCACCTTTGATTCTTTTATAGCCAAGGAGGCATTGGTTTGGAAATTTTCAAAACAAATGTCCAAACTCTTGAGCGTGTTGTGCCAAGTTTAAGAAAATACCTGAATAAAAAGTGAAAGACATGACAGAAACTCACTTGCCTTATATCAATTCACTTCATAAGCACAGCAGACTATTCAAATTATTGAGATTGTACTTACACAAAAATATAATAATGTTTCATAAAATCTCTTACCCCATTGATCAAGATCCATGGGACATAATTATGTGATGGCTCCAATTCATTTGTCATTTGAGCATTTTGATGCATCAATTCATTTCCCTTACTGCCGTTCACACAGTTTATAATGGTATCCCAAAGCACTGTTGGTGCATGTACTTGTAAACACTGTGAAAGTTAATGGTTTCCCAGAATAAGACATGCACAATGTTAAGACATCAGACTGAATCATTGTAGCAGCACTGATGGGAACCAATAAGTGAATTCCCTTTAATTGGATTATAAACCCTTAATAGAATTAGCATTGAGTCTATTTATTGAGTGTTAATGTACTTACACTCTGGGCATCAGTGAGAGGTGAAGAGGCAGATTCCATGCAACAAATTACTGGCATATAACTTGTAGCATTCTTAAGGTAATGAATCATGCATGCCTAGACAAATATAATCACATGTAAGAAATATTACAAAATATAATCACATATCTGCATTACCAACACATTGAGTGTGCAGTTTCTCCTTTAGCTACATATAAGTAATTGGAATAAAATTAAAAAGTGCCCAATACAGATTATGATAGTGAACAATTAATGCACTATCAAATAATAAGATAAATAATTAGAATCTATTTTATAGCCATTAATTTTATAAGAAAATTAAAATTGTTTCAGTGAGAAAGGGGCTGAAAATTTCTGTTTTGACCTGGTGTCAACTTCAGCCTGATAAAATTGGAAAAGAAGACAACACAATAGTTTCTCAACTCAGTGAATTTAATCAACTCTAGGAATCAAGCGGTAAGTGGGAAAGGGAACAGAATAGAATAAGAGAATAGCGAGGTAAGGGTACAGGGAAATGAGGGCTAAGACTTGAAGCAAGGTGGGTGCGGACGTGGTTATGGATGAAGGTGGGTGTCAATAGAACAGGAGCAAAAGGTGAGCACAGAAAAGTCAGGACTTCTGTTCCGTACTAAGTGGAGGATAAACGCTAGTGATGTAGATGTATTAAGAAGGTCCATAACCTATAAGGCCCATGCACTACCCAGTACAGTAAAATATTTCTTGATATTGCATAAGGCAAAATAATGTGACTGAAATCTGGCATCTGTAATGCTATGTACCTCAGTTACTGGCTGGGATTAGTCATTACTTAGTTCCTCTCGCAGAAGACCAATAGAAATGCTTCATGATTTCCAGCATTGTTAAGTTGTACACCGACATAATAGAGGATGGGATGTTCACTGAGTCTCCTGTTCTGGTCAGTTGTTTCATTTTTGTCAGCTTTCATGAGTGCAGTGCTGGGATTGCTCAGTTTGTTTCTACAGCAGGTTGCTTCTACTATTTAGTATCCAGGAAGTACAATGCTTGACCTTTTCTCAGTTGGTAACTCATTTTGAAGGTTGTTCTTGGTCTGTCCACCTGAACTCCTTCAGAAGAACTTCAGAAGAAGAGTCATATTAAACTCAAAACATTAACTGTGTTTCTCTCTCTAGTTTCATGTTTGTTTGTCTTTTATTCAGAACATCATAATCCTTTGAGTGTGGTACAATGACTTGATAGTTACGATAGAGTGAGAGATATGCCAGGCTTTAGGATAGAGGTAAAAGCCATCCTGCTGCTGTTCATACTCCAGTGTGCCTCAAAGTACCTAGTTTTGAATGGTCAGATCTATTCTCAAACTAACCTACTCTGTGTGCTGGTGTTTTTAATCTATTCTTTCACTGGAACAGGCAGTTGAATGTTCTTCCTGCAGAATTGGGAGGTAAGGGTCACTACTAGAGTCCCTGCTGACTTCATCTGCAGGAAATGCACCCAACCCTAGCTCCTCGAAAACTGGAGTTAGGGCTGGATGAACTTCCAATCATTTGGGAGGCGGCGGGGGTTATTGAGAGGAGTTACAGGGAGGTTGTCACACCTCAGGTACAGGAAAAAGATAAATGAGTTACAGTCAGGGGACAGAAAGGAAACTGGCAGGGTGTGCAAGGATTCCCTGTGGCTGTTCCCCTCAATAACAAGTATACATCTTTGGATACTATTGGTGGGAAGACTTCTCAGGGGAAAGCAGTGGGGCATAGGTCTCTGGCACAGAATCTGTCCCTGTTGCTCAGAAGGGAAGGGGGAAAAGGAGCAGAGCATTAGTCAATGGGGAGTCCATAGTTAGGGGGACAGATAGGAAGTTCTGTGGGAACGAGAGAGACTCACAGTTGGTGCTGCCTTCCAGGTGCCAGGGTTCGCGATGTCTCTGATCGTGTTTTTGGAATCCTTGAGGGGGAGGGAAAGCAGCCCCAAGTCGTGGTCCACATAGACACCAACAACGTAAGTCAGAAAAGAGATGGGGATTTAAAGCAGAAATTCAGGGAACTAGAGTGGAAGCTTAGAGCTAGAACAAACAGAGTTGTTATCTTTGGTTTGTTACCCGTGCCATGTGCGAGCAAGGCAAGGAATAAGGAGAGAAAGGAGTTGAACATGTGGCTACAAGGATGGTGAAGGAGGGAGGGTTTTGGATTCCTGGATAATTGGGGCTCATTCTGGGCTAGGTGGGACCTCTAAAAACAGGATTGTCTTCAGAAGGGTATCAATATCCTGTGGGGGGAGGTTTGCTAATGCTCTTCGGGATGATTTAATCTAATTCAGCAGAGGGATGGGAACCTAAATTGTAGTTCCAGTATACAGGAGGTTGAGCGTAGTGAGGTTAGAAATAAGGTTTCAAGGTCGCAAAATTTCACCGGCAAGCAGGAAGGTGGTTTGAAGTGTGTCTACTTCAATGCCAGGAGCATCCAGAATAGGGTGAGTGAACTTGTAGCATGGATTTCGATGTTGTGGCCATTTCGGAGACATGGATAGAGCAGGGACACGAATGGTTGTTGCAGGTTCTGTGATTTAGATGCTTCAGTAAGAACAGAGAAAATGGTAAAAGAGGGGGAGGTGTGGCATTATTAGTCAAGGACAGTATTACAGTTGCAGAAGGGATGTTTGAGGACTTGCCTACTGAGGTAGTATGGGCTGAGGTTACAACAGAAAAGAAGAGGACACCCTGTAGGGTTTTCTACAGGTTTCAAATAGTTCCAGAGATGTAGAGGAAAGGGTAGCAAAGATGATTCTGGATAGGAGCAAGAGTAACAGGGTAGCTGTTATGTAGGACTTTAACTTTCCAAATACTGACTGGGAATACAATAGTTTGAGTACTTTAGATGGGTCAGATTTTGTCCAATGTGTGCAGGAGGGTTTCCTGACACAGTATGCAGACAGGCCAACAAGAGGCGAGGCCACATTGGATTTGGTACTGGGTAATGAACCCGGTCAGGTGTTAGATTTGGAGTTGGTTAGCACTTTGGTGATAGTGACCACAATTCGGTTATTTTTACTTTAGCAAGAGTTATAGCTGGGGAAAAGGCAATTATGATGCGATTAGGCAAGATTTAGGATGCATAGGATGGGGAAGGAAACTGCAGGGGATGGGCACAATTGAAATGTGGAGCCTGTTCAAGGAACAGCTACTGCGGATCCTTGATAGGTATGTACCTGTTGGGCAGGCGGGAAGTGGTTGAGGGAGGGGGCCATGGTTTACAAAAGAAGTTGAAGCTCTTGTCAAGAGGAATTAGAAGGCTTATGTTAGGATAGAGTCATAGAGATGTACAGCATGGAAACAGACTCTTCGGTCCAACCTGTCCATGCCGACCTGATATCCCAACTCAATCTAGTCCCATCTGCCAGCACCCGGCCCATATCCCTCCAAACCTTTTCTATTCATATACCCATCCAAATGCCTCTTAAATTCTGTAATTGTACCAGCCTCCACCACATTCTCTGGCAGCTCATTCCATGCATGTACCACCCTCTGTGTGAAAAAGTTGTTCCTTAGGTCTCTTTTATATCTTTCCCCCCTCACCCTAAACCTATGCCCTTTAGTTCTGGACTCCCCGACCCCAGGGAAAAGACTTCGTCTATTTATCCTATCCATGCGCCTCATAATTTTGTAAACCTCTACAAGGTCACCCCTCAGCCTCCGACACTCCAAGGAAAACAGCCCCAGCCTGTTCAGCCTCTCCCTACAGCTCAAATCCTCCAATCCTGGCAACATCCTTTTCTGAACCCTTTCAAGTTTCACAACATATTTCCGATAGGAAGGAGACCAGAATTGCATGCAATACCCCAATAGTGGCCTAACCAATGTTCTATATAGCCACAACATGACCTCCCAACTCCTGTACTCAATACTCTGACCAATAAAGGAAAGCATACCAAATGCCTTCTTCACTATCCTATCTACCTGTGACTCCACTTTCAAGGAGCTATGAACTTGCACTCCAAGGTCTCTTTGTTTAGCAACACTCCTAGGACCTTACCATTCAGTGTATAAGTCCTGCTAAGATTTGCTTTCCCAAAATGCAGCACCTTGCATTTATCTGAATTAATCTCCATCTGCCACTTCTCAGCCCATTGGCCCATCTGGTCCAGATCCTATTGTAATCAGAGGTAACCCTCTTCGCTGTCCATGACACCTCCAAGTTTGGTGTCATCTGCAAACTTACTAACTGTACCTCTTATGCTCGCATCCAAATCATTTATGTAAATGACAAAAAGTAGAGGACCCAGCACCGATCCTTGTGGCACTCCACTGGTCACAGGCCTCCTGTCTGAAAAACAACCCCCCACCACCACCCTCTGTCTTCTACCTTTGAGCAAGTTCTATATCCAAGTGGATGAGACATGAAGGCTCAGTTAGGGCACTTCAGAGTTAGAAGTTAGTCAGGAAAGACCGAAAGAGAGAGCTAAGAAGAGCCAGGAGGGGACATGAGAAGTCATTGGCAGATGGGATCAAGGAAAGCTTTCTTTCAGTATAATAGGAATAAAAGAATGACTAGAATAAGACTAAGGGTAATTAAGAATAGTAGTGGGAAGTTGTCTGTGGAGCCCCAGGAGATAGTGGAAGCCCTAAATGAATATTTTCCATCACAATTCACACTGGAAAAAGACAATGCTATCAAGGAGAATACTGACATACAGACTACTAGACTAGACGGGATTGTGGTTCACAAGGAGGAGGTGTTAGCAATTCTGGAAAGTGTGAATATAGGTAAGTCCATTGGACTGGATTAGATTTATCCTAGGATTCTTTGGGAAGCCAGGGAGGAGATTGCAGGGCCTTTGATTTTGATCTTTACATCATCATTATCGGCAGGAATAGTGCCGGAAGACTGGAGGATAGCAAATGTTGTCCCATTGTTCAAGAAGGAGAATAGAGACAACTCTGGTAATTATAGACCAGTGAGCCTTACTTCAGTTGTGGGTAAAGTGTTGGAAAAGGTTATAAGAGATAGGCTTTATATGCATCTAGAAAGGAATAAGATGATTAGGCATAGCCAACACGGTCATGCCTAACAAACTTTATTGAGTTCTTTGAGAAAGTGACCAAACAAGCGGATGAGGGTAAAACGATTGTCATAGTGTCTATGGATTTTAGTAAGGTGTTTGGTAAGGTTCCCCACAGTAGGCTATTGCATAAAATATGGAGGGTAATTTAGCAGCTTATATCAGAAATTGGCTAGCTCAAAGATGACAGAGGATGGTGGTTGATAGAAAATGTTCATCCTGGAGTTCAGTTAATAGTGGTGTACCACAAGGATCTGTTTGGGGCTATTGCAGTTTGCCATTTTTTTTATAAATGGCCTGGCTGAAGGCTTGGAAGGATGGGTTAGTAAATTTGCAGATGACACCAAAATCTGTAGAGTTACAGAGGGACATAGATAAGATGCAGAGCTGGGCTGAGGGGTGACAAATGGAGCTTAATGTGGAAAAGTGTGAGATGGTTCACTTTGGAAGGAGTAACAGGAATGCAGAGTACTGGACTAATGGTAGGATTCCTGGTAGTGTAGATGAACAGAGAGATCTAGGTGTTCATGCACATAGATCCCTGAAAGTTGCCACCCAGGTTGATCAGGTTGTTAAGAAAGCATACAGTGAGTTAGCTTTTATTAGTAGAGGAATTCAGTTTCGGAGCCATGAGGTCATGTTGCAGCTGTACAAAGCTCTGGTGCGGCTGCACTTGGAGTATTGCGTATAGTTCTGGTCACTGCATTATAGGAAGGATGTGGAAGCTCTGGAAAGGGTTCAGAGGAGATTTACTAGGATGTTGCCTGGTATGGAGGGAAGGTCTTACGAGGAAAGGCTGAGGGACTTGAGCTGTTTTCATTAGAGAGAAGGAGGTTGAAAGGTAACTTGATTGAGACATATAAGATAATCAGGGGGTTAGATAGGTTGGACATTGAGAGCCTTTTTCCTCAGATGGTGATGGCTAGCATGAGGGGACGTAGCTTTAAATTGAGGGGTGATAGATATAGGACAGATTTCAGAGCTAGTTTCTTTACTCAGAGAGTAGTAGGAATGTGGAATGATATGCCTGCAACAGTAGTAGACTCACGAACATTTAGGGCATTTACATGGGTCATTGGATAAATATATGGATGAAAATGGAATAGTGTAGGTTAGATTGGTTCACAGTTCAGCACAACATCTAGGGCCAATGGGCCTGTACTTCGGCACAACATCGTGGGCCGAAGGGCCTGTTCTGTGCTGTATTGTTCTATGTTCTATGTACTGTTCAATGTTCTATGTTCACATTTGCTGACTTTGCAAAACACTTTAAAACTGTACCTTCTGGGAACAGTTTCTCCATATCTACTCTGCCCAGAATCCTTATGATTTTGAAAAAGTCTTTGAAATTTCCCCTCAACCTTCCCCTTTTCAAGGATAAGAGTTCCAACTTCTCCAATCTACCATCACAACTGTAGTTTTTCCATCCATAAACCATTACCTAAACCTCTTCTGTCCTGTCTCCAAAGCATTCACATTGCTGCCGCTCTGAACTGTACAGAATATTCCAGCCGAGATCTTATCAATGTCCTATGCAGATTCAGCAGAAGCTGCTCTTGTACCTTATGCCCCACTTCATGAATGTTAAATATTATATGCTTTATTAACAGCTCTCTCAACCTATTCTGCCATCATTAATGACTAATACGCATATACAACCTGGTCTCTCTGCTCCTGACACCTTTTAGAATACCATGTAGTTTATACTGTTTGTCCATGTTCCTTATACATAATGTATCATTTCATACTTTTCCGCATTGAGCTTCATTTGTCACGTATCCACCCACTCCACCAAACTGTCAATGACTGATTGAAGTTTTACATCATCTTCCCCATACTTACAAACTTCCCACATTTTGTGTCATCCACAAGCTTTGAAATGGTCCCTTTCCTTATGGATAATGTATGTACATCAGAAAAAGCAAAGTTCCCAAAACCCATTCAATGGGAACTCTGTTACAAACTTTCCTCACTTTCCTTCTATGATCTGCCACTTTTGTCAAACATCTATTGCGTGGTACAGTATGAGACATCTTTTGGAAATCCATGCACACACTTCAACAACTTTGCCCTCATCAACCCTCTCCAGTAACTCTTCAAAAAAAAACTGTAAATTAGTTAGTTAAGATGCAACCTAGCAACACTATCCTTGCTGGTTTCTTTGAATTAATCCATCATTTTCAATGTGACCAATAATTATAAAATTCAGAAATCTGAAGTGAAAAGGGACTTGGGAGTCCTAGTCCAGAATTCTCTCAAGGTAAACTTACAGGTTGAGTCAGTAGTTAGGAAAGGAAATACAATGTTGTCATTCATTTCAAGAGGACTAGAATATAAAAGCAGGAATGGACTTCTGAGGTTTTATAAGGCTCTGGTCGGACCACATTTAGAGTATTAGAACATAGAATGTAGAACAGTACAATACAAGGGCCTTTGGCCCTTGATGTTATGCCGACCTTTTATTCTACTCTAAAGTCAAACTAACGTACGTACCCTAAATTTTACTATCATCCATGTGCCTACCCAAGATACGCTTAAATGTCCCTAATGTATCTGACTCTACTACAACTGCTGGCAATCCATTCCACACATCCACCCCCTCTGACATCTCCCCTAAACCTTCCTCCAATCACCTTAAAACTATGCTCCCTTGAGATAGACATTTCCGCACTGGGAAAACATCTCTGGCTATCTACACTACCAATGTCTCTCATTACCTTGTACACCTCTATCAGGTCACCTCTGTTCCTTCTTCTCTCCAGTGTGAAAAGCCCTAGCTCACTCAACCTCTCTTCATAAGACAAGTCCTCCAATCCAGGCAGCATCCTGGTAAATCTCCTCTGCACCCTCTCTAAAGCAACTACATCCTTCCTATAATGAGGCAACTAGAACTGAACACAATATTTTAAGTGTGGTACAACCTGGGTTTTATAGAACTGCAGCGTAACCTCATGGCTCTTAAAATCTCCCTGCTAATAAAAGTCAACACACCATATGCCTTCTTAACAACCCTCTCAACTTGGGTGGCAACTTTGAAGGATCTGTGGGCACGGACCCAATATTCCTCTGTTTCTCCACAGTGCCAAGAATTCTGCCTTTAACCCTGTAATCTGCATTCAAATTTGACCTCCCAGTATGAATAACTTCAGACTTTTCCAGATTGAACTCTATTTGCCACTTCTCAGCCCAGCTCTGCATTCTGTCAATGTCCCATTGCCACCTACAACAGCTTTCAATACTATCCACCACTTCACCAACCTTTATGTCATCAAAAAACTTACTAACCCTTCCACTTTTTCATCCAAGTCATTTATAAAAATCACAAATTGCAGAGGTTCCAGAACAGATCCCAGTGGAACATCACTGATAATCGAACTCCAGGCTGAATACTTCCCATCTATTACTACCCTTTGTCTTTTATGGCCCAGCCAATTCTGTATCCAGACAGCCAGATTTCCCTGTAGCCCATGCGTCCTTACTTTCTGAATGATTCTACCATGGAGAACTTTCTCAAATGTCTTGTTAAAATCCATGTACACTACATTCATTGCACTACTTTCATTAATGTGTTTTGTCACACCCTCAAAGAATTCAGTAAGGCTTGTGAGGCATGACCTGCCCCTCACAAAGCTGTGGTGACTATATCTAATCAAGCTATGCTTTTCCAAATAGTCACAATTATTGTCTCTCAGAATCCTCTCCAATAATTTGCCCACTACCAACATAAGACTGACTGGTCTATGATTCCCAGGGTTATTCCTATTCCCCTTCTTGAAAAAGAGAATAATGTTTGGCATCCTCCAATCATCTGGCACTACTCCAGTGCACAGTGAGGACACATTGATCATTGCCAAAGGTGCGGCAATCTCTTCCCACACTTCCCTTGGTAACCTTGGGTATATCCTGTCTGGCCCAGGGGACTTATCTATCCTCATGTTTCTCAAAATTTCCAACACATCCTCCTTCATAACATCAAACTGATTGAGCACATCAGCCTGTTTCATGCTGTCCTCACAAATGATAAGGTCCCTCTCACTCGTGAATACTGAAGCAAAGTATTCATTAAGGACCTCCCCTACCTCCTCCAACTTCAGGCACAAGTCCCCTCCACTATCTCTGATTGGTCCTACCCTCACTCTGACCATCGCTTTATTTTTCACATAAGTGTAGAACACCTTGAGGGTTTCCTTAATCCTACCTGCCAAGGATTTTTCATGCCTCCTTCTAGCTCTCAGAAGTTAATTCTTTAGTTCCTTCCTGGCTACCTTGTAACCATCTAGAGTCCTGTCTGATCCTTATTTCCTCAACCTTAAGGTAGCTTCCTTCTTCCTCTTGACTAGGTGTTCCACATCTTTTGTCATCCAAGGTTCCTTCACCCCAACATTCCTTCCTTGCCTCAGTGGGACAAACATTTCCAGTACTGTCAGCAAGTGCTCCCTAAACAACCTCTACATTTCTGTCATGATTTCCCTGAAAATATCTGCTCCTAATCTATGCTCTACAGTTCCTGCCTAATAGTGTTGTAATTCCCCTCCCCCAATTAAATACCTTCCCATACCATCTGCTCCTATAGTATAGTAAAGGTCAGGGAGTTGTGATCACTGTCACTGAAATTCTCTCTGAGAGATCTGACACCTGGCCTGGTTCATTGCCAAGCACCAAATCCAATTCCCCTCTAGCTGGCCTATCTACATATTGAGTCAGGAACTCTTCCTGGACACACCTGACAAAAACTGTTCCATCCAAACTGTTTGCACTAAGGACGTTCCAAACAATGTTAGAGAAGTTGAAATCTCCCCATGACTATAACTATTACATCTGCATCTTTCCAAAATCTGCCTCACAATCTGCTACTCTGTGTCTCTGTTGCTGTTGGGGGGTCTATAGAAAACTCCCACTAAAGTGACTGCTCCTTTCCTTTTTCTGACTTCCACCCATACTGACTCAGTAGACAAACCCTCCTCGACAACCTCCTTTTCTGCAGCTGTGATACTATCCTTGATGAGCAATGCCACTATCCACCTCTTTTACCTCCCTCCCTATTCCTTTTGAAATATCTAAACCCTGGAACATCCAACAACCATTCCTGCCCCTGTGACATCCCCATAATGGCTATAACATCATAGTTCCAGATACTGATCCATGCTCTAAGTTCATCACCCTAATTCATGACACTTCTTGTGTTAAAGTAGACATACTACAGACCCATCACCCTGACTGCAATTTTGCCCTGTCAACTATCTATCCTTCCTCATAGACTCTCTGCACGCTGTACCAGCCACCCCATCCTCTGATCCATAGCTCCGGTTCCCATCTCCCTACCAAACTAATTTAAACCCTCCCAAAGAGCTCTCAAAAACCTCCTTCCCAGGATATTGGTATCCCCCAGTTCAGATGCAACCCATCCTCTTTGTACAGGTCCCACCTTCCCCAGAGGTATCTCATTGATTCACACATCTGAAGTCCTTCCTCCTACACCAGCCCCGCAGCCATGTGTTCATCTGCACTCGCTCTCTATTCCTCGTCTCACTAGCCAATCCTGAGATTACTACACTGCTCATCCTGCCTTTTAGCTACCAACCTAACTCCCTATATTCACTTTTAATATCCTCATCTCTTTTCTTCACTATGTCATTTGTATCGATGTGTACCATGACTTCTGGCTGCTCACCTTTCCCTTAAGAATCCTGTAGACTCATATCAAGACATCTCTGAGTATTGTGAGTAATTTTGGGCCCCATACCTCAGGAAATATGTATTGGCTCTGAAACGGGTCCAGAGGAGGTTCATGAGAATGATCCCAGGAATGAAAGGCTTAACATACAAAGAACATGTGAGGACTCTGGGACTATACTTGATGGAGCTTAGAAGGTTGGGGGCCGGGTCTGATTGAAACTTTCAAAAGACTGAAATCCCTGGAATGAGTGGACGTTGGGAAGATGTTTCCATTGACGGGAGAGATAAAGACCCAAGGGTACAGCCTCAGAGTAAGGGCAAGTCCTTTTAGAATAGAGATAAGGAGAAATTCTTTGTCTAGAGTGTGCGTGATGAATCTGTGCAATTCATTGCCACAGAAGGCTGTGAAGGCCAGGTCATTGAGTATACTTAAAACAGAAATAGATAAACTCTAGATTGCCAAGGGGATCAAGGTTACAGCAAGAAAACGGGAAAATAGGATTGAAAATCCTGTCAGCCTTGATTGAATGGTGGAGCAGGCTCAATGGGCCAAATGGCCTAATTTCTGCTCCTATGTCTTATGGTCTTATATCCTGAATAGTAGTTTCTCAAAGTTTCCCTATCACTGAAGTTAAACTGACTGGCCCAGTAATTACAGGCCAATTTCCCTACCAAACTTTGGTCCCAATTTCTTTGGCCCAGTTCTGTTCTTGCACAATTGGGGTCAGTTCTCTGCCAGTTGATTTTTCTTACTATGGATTGTGTTGTGGACTAGGCCAGACCACTGAAAACATTCTTAAGCAGGCAGCCCCAGACCATAACATTGCAATTTGTTTCAGTAAGTGTACAGTGAAAAGTACTCAGAGTAAGACAGCTAAGTTGACTACTAGATTTGAAAACAGCCAAAAATTTATTCACAAAATTAAACAATGAAACACAAAGAACCAGAATTAGTTATGTTCTTCCGAATATACACAACAGTCCCAATAAGCAAACTTTCTTTAAAAACCAGTATGAATGGAACATGCTTACAGGTTGAAGTTGAAGGGAAGAAAGAGAGAGAAAGAGAGTTTCCACACAGCTCCCTGTTGAACTTCCGACCAGTTCAAGACTGAACTAAAGCTGCTCAACTCAGCTTGAGAGCTGACCATTCCCCTTTGATTACACAGGTCACTTCTAAAACATGACCACTTTGGCCTGAAGTCTCATCTGTTTATATATAAACAAAAGGCCTCTCAAAATCCTTTTCATCTCTGTACCAAATCAGACTGATCGGAGCCCTGCCTGGTTTATTGAAAAAGTCAAGGACAGAGTCTCCTTGAGCCTAGGAACAGCTTTTAGAGAAACAGGCACTAGCTTTATGACAATTGCTCTTTGTCATTTCTCATCATCATCCTAACTGTTATGATGCAACAATCACTGCCTCCTAAATGCTCCGACACTGACATTTGATCTACACTGCCACTTAATTCCAAAGACCTAGGTGTAGTGGTGCCTCCTTTCTTGTTGGACTAGACGTAACAAGAAAATCCTCTTGAACATAAACTAAGAATATTTATCACTCACTATAAGTTACTCTACTAGTATTCCATTCGATAGTTGGATAATTAAAGTTTCCCATTATAACCACGCTGTGATCTTTATACCTCTCTTTAATTCCTTGCAGGTTGGTTCTCTACATTCTTTCCACTACTTGGTGGTTTATAGATTACATCAAGCAATGACTTATTCTTTGATTCTAACTAAATCAATTCTGTCCTTGAACACTCTGAGACATCCTCTTTCTCCATTACTGCAACACTCACCCGAACCAAAATGCTACCTCACCCACTCTTATTCTTTTCCTGTTTTCTGAACATTTTGACCCCAGGAATACTTAACATTTAGACTTGCCCTTCATTGAGCAAGGTTGCCAAAATTGCCACAACATCATAACCTCATTAAGTAATCTATATCTGTGACTTCCCACTTTTATCCATTGTACCCATGCATTCGTATACATGAAGTGTAACCCTGATTTAGACTCCATTACTCAATATATTAACTTGTTTCTCACTATTCTAGTTCTATTTGTCTATACCAGCACTTTGTGGACCCTGCTATTATTCTCTAATTTTCTCTCCTGATTCCTATAACCCTGCTGAGTTAGCTTAAACTCTCCCCAATGGCATTAGCAAGCTATCCACAAGGATTCAATCCTGGCTCTGTTCAGTTGTAACTTCTCCAGATTATCCAATCGTCATCTGCCTAGCATCAGTCCTTGTGCTCCAAAAATTAAAATTCTTACACTGCATCATCTTCCCAACCACACATTTGTCTATCTTGTCTTCCAAATTCTGGAAGTTTTCAACTGACTTCATAAATTCCAATTGTTAAATCAAACCAGAGAACCAAACATCCTGGGCCACTTCTACACAACCAAGAAAGAGGCCTACTGCTCCATCCCCTCCCCACACTTCAGAAAATAAGATCACAAAACTGTGTTCCTTCTCCCAGCTTACAAACAGAAGCTGGAATGAGAGGACCTTCACAAAAAGAAGTGCAATGCAGGTCTGAGGCTGTGGAAGATCATCTCTGTTTGGAAACGATGAACTGGATTGTGTTCAAGTACTCAGCAGAAAACCTAGATGAGTACGTCACCACCATCACAGGCTTCATTAGCAAATGGGTAGATGACCATGTACCAAAGATGCCAATCTCAGTATTTCCCAACTGTAAACCTTGGATGAACCAGGAAATACACTTCCTACTGAAGACCAGATGGGCAGCATTCAAGTCTGATGACCCAGACCAATACAGGGAATTCAGATATGATCTCAGCAAAGTCATTAGGAATGCCAAGTACTGGACCAAGTTAGAGGTCCATACCAACCAAACAGACTCCCACCACCTATGAGGATGGGAGGAAGAGCGCCTTATCTTCTGCCTAGGAACCCTCCAACTACAAGGGATGAACTCAGATTTCTCCAGTTTCCTCATTTCCCCTCCCCCCACCTTGTCTCAGTCCCAACCCTCGAACTCAGCACCACCTTCCTAACCTGCAATCTTCTTCTCCGCCCTCATCCCCACTCCGGTCTATCACCCTCACCTTAACCTCCTTCCATCTATCTCATTTCCAACATCCCTCCCCCAAGTCCCTCCTCCCTACCTTTTATCTTAGCCTGCTTGGCACACTTTCCTCATTCCTGAAGAAGGGATCATGCCCGAAATGTTGATTCCTCTGCCTGACCTGCTGCGCTTTCCAGTAACACATTTTCAGCTCCCACCACCTATGGCAAGGCCTAAACAATATTACAGGATACAAAATGAAAGAGGTCAAGAGAGCAGACAAAGACACATCCCTCCCTGATTGGCTCAAAGCTTTCTATGCTCAGTTTGAGCAGAATGCCAGCGGCCCAGTTACGCCTACTCCAACAGCCCCAGACATACCTGCTCCCTCTGTCAATGCTATAGACATCATATCGGTTTTCGTGGGAGTCACCCCAAGGAAAGCAATTGGCCTGGATGGTGTCCCTGGTCGAGCACTCAGATCCTGTGCGGACCAACTGGCAGAGGTATTCTCCGACATCTTCAGCCTTTCCCTTCTACAAACCAAAGTCCCCGCCTGCTTCAAGAAGAATACCATCATCCCAGTGCCCGATAAAGCACATGCAAAGTGCCTTAATGACTACCATCCAGTGACTCTGACCTCAATAATCATGAAGTGCTTCAAGAACCTGGTCATGGCCCAATCAACTCCAGTCTCCAAGCCTGCCTCGATCCCCACAGCTTGCCTACCAACATAACAGGTCCTCAGCGGATGCCATATCCCTGGCCCTGCATTCTTCCCTTGAACATCTGGACAACAAGGACACCTGCTCATTGACTACAGCTCAGCCTTCAACACTATTATCCCCACCAGACTGATTGCAAAACTCTGTGACCCTGGTCTTGGCTCCGCCCTCTGCTTTCTAATCCACAGGCTGTAATCAATGAAGACAGGTAACTGCACTTCCTCCACAATAACACTCAACACTGGAGCCCTTGTGTTCTCAGTCCTCTACCGTACACCCTGTACACCCACAACTGTGTTGCCAAATTCCAGATGAACACCATCTACAAATTTGTTGATGACACCACCATAGTTGGCTGATTATCTAACAACAACGAGTCAAAATACAGAAGGGAGATAGAAGGTTTGGTGACATGGTGCAATGAAACAATCTCTCTCTCAATGTCAGCAAAATTAAAGAACTAATCATTGACTTCAAAAACAAAGGAGGAGAACATGTCCCCACCTACATCAACAGAACTGAGGTTGAGAGGAAGGAGAGTGCCAAGTTCCTCAGGCTGATAATAAATAACAATCTGTCCTGGACCTCTCATGTAGATGCGATGGTCAAGAAGGCACAACAACACCTTTTCTTCCTCAGGGAGCTTAGGAAATTTGGCATGTGCATATAGACCCTCACCAACTTCTATAGATGCAGCACTGAAAGCATAGCAGTTTGGTATGGCAACTACTTTGCCCAGGACTGTAAGAAACTACAGCAGGTTATGTGCACCGCCCAGACCATCGCAGAAGCCAACTTTCCAATCATGGGCTCCACTTACATGGCTCATTGCTGCGGAAAGGCTGCCAGCATCATAGAGGACCCATTGCATCCTAGTATGATCTCCTACAACCTCTTCCATCAGGCAGAAGACATAGAACACTGAACATATGCACCAGCAGGAACATTGTCTTCCAGGCTGTTATTAGGCTGATGAATGGACTCTCTAGTCTCAAGTAATGCTGACTTTGCCAACATTGCCTAGTGCACACCCTGTGCAATATAGCCTATATGCCTCTGTCTAGGTTTTTCTGATCTGTAGAGCCTTGCTTACTATGATCTGCCTGTAATGCTCATAAACAAAGCTTTTTGCTATACTTCGGTACACGTGACAATAAATAAATGACTCAATCAAATTCACCTTCCTATCTTTGTCATTCTTACCAGTATGGAGCATGACACCTGGTTGCTATCTCTCCCCCAGAAGAAAGTCCTGCATCCATTAGTGGGCGGCACGGTGGCACAGTGGTTAGCACTGCTGCCTCACAGCGCCTGTAGACCCGGGTTCAATTCCCGACTCAGGCGACTGACTGTGTGGAGTTTGCACGTTCTCCCCGTGTCTGCGTGGGTTTCCTCCGGGTGCTCCGGTTTCCTCCCACAGTCCAAAGATGTGCGGGTCAGGTGAATTGGCCAAGCTAAATTGCCCGTAGTGTTAGGTAAGGGGTAAATGTAGGGGTATGGGTGGGTTGCGCTTCGGCGGGTCGGTGTGGACTTGTTGGGCCGAAGGGCCTGTTTCCACACTGTAAGTCTAATCTAAATCTAAATCCCTGACTTAGCATCAGGGAGGTAAAGACCATCTTAGAGTCATATTAACAGCTTCAGGAACATCATTTTAAAAAAATGTATTCATGGGTTGGGGGCATTTCTGACTCGGCCAGCATTTATTACCTCCATCTCTAATTGCCCAGAGGGAAGTGTTATGAAGTTGAAGACATGTACTGTACCTTTAAGAGAGAGTGAAAGCTGAAAAGCTGGCAAGCATGGTCATGTGATCAACTAGCAGGCACAAAGTGTATTGGGCAATTTGAAGATGTAACATTTTGGCTGCAACCTAGATACATGAACTGTTTTCAAAGCAGTTTGAATTTAGACAATCAGTTTAAATTATGCCCCTAGATACTAAAACCCAATCAAATTCAAATCTTACTATTTTAACAACATTGGACCAATGAAACAATCTAAAGTTTGGTGTATAAAAGTTGACATTTTGGACAGTTAGGCAGAAAAAGAGCATTACCTGCCATTGTCAGACAGACTGCCTGAAAACTCTCTATCAAAAGTACCTTTTCATGTGAAATATTTGTGCAGCAGAAGACCAAAGACAAACCAGGAAGATTTACAAGCAGAGAAAGATCGACAGTGCCAAATTTTGAAACTTGAGTTGCTGTAAATTTAATAGGAGCTTTACTGGATCAGTAAGTTGTTACAGAGAGGGAGGTAGATAACAAAGCTTTAAGAGAATGGAGACCTAGAGACGTAAATAATTGTTGATTAATGTTCATTTTAGAACATTTGAACAATGTTCAATTGTTATTTTTTTCCTTTATGTAGGAGAATTTTGGTAGTTCTCTGTCACTCATACTTTAGCAGATTACAAGGTGAGGTGAGTTTTTCTATGTGTTTGGTTTAATTAGCAGAAAGGTTCACTGCCATGTCATAACAGAAGAGTCAACTACATTGCTATGTAGTGTGGAGACACATGTAAGCTGGACCAGTAAGGATAGCAGTTTCCTTCCCTAAAGGTCATCAGTAAACTAGCTGGGTTTTTCCAACAATCAATAATCAACAATGGATTCATGATGATTATTAGATTCTTAATTCCAGTTGTTTATTGAATTTGAATTCAAGTTCCACTATCTGTCATGGAAGAATTTGAACTTAGGTCCCTAGAACATTACCTAAGTAACAGTGCAGTGATAACACTGCTAAGCCATCACTTCCCTCATGAAGAAATACCTTGGTGACTCTAGCCCCTTGCTCAAGCTCCAAAACCTGGAGGTCAAGTTTGTGCAGCTGATATCATTTCCTGCATATGGGCTCACCTAGGTCAAGAAAAGTATCTCCAACTTCCCATGTGCTGCAAGATGAGAATTCCACTTGGCCAACCTATTTTTGTACAATCTTGGAGTCATAGAGGTTTACAGCTTTGGCCCAACTTGTCCATGCCGCCCAGTTTTCACAACTAAACTAGTCCCATTTGCCTGCATTTGGTCTCTATCCCTCCATACTTACCCATCCATGTATATATCTAAATATTCTTACATGAAAAAATTGTACTCGCTTTCACCAATACGTCTGGAAGCCCATTCCAGACACTCACCACCTTCTGTGTGAAACATTTGCCCCTCTGGTCCCTTTTCTATCTCTTCCCTCTCACCTGAACCCTTATGACCTCCAGCTTTCGACTGGGAAAAGGGCTGATTGGCATTTCCAGAAAAGCAATGAAAGAGTCTACATCTGTGTATCTGATACAACACATTGTAAAACTGTTCAAGTAATCCAACCAGTTTTGGTATTTTCTTTTATTGATCATTGAACTGTGTATGTCTGTCTTTTATGTGAACAGGAGCTGAAGACAAATACTTCTAATTTAAAGCATAATCATTCATTAGAATAATTTGCTGTTTAATTTTTCTCTGCTTTTTGTCTATTTAATAAATTATGATGCAAAACTTATATTAGGTTATATTCATTTGCGAAGTTTGGGGTATATGCAAGTAGGAAACATTAAAGTAAATATTAAGGGCCTTTAAAGGTTTAATTTTACTGTGCTGAAAATGCAAAGGTAGAAAGGTTGATTTCATTCAGCTGTCTGTCTCCATGTCATAACAATTATATTAACTTATTCTTATAGTATTAACTAAAAACTGGAAAATAATATGCAGCAGAAATGCTTTGCCCTTGTTCACAAATTATCTTCCACAGCAGTGCCGATATATTTGTTCACCCTGTGCTAGTTTTGAAACTTACATTTTGAAAGTCATTGGAGTTGAAACATAATTCCAAACGGCAGCTGCTCCATAACGAATCAACTCATGACCTTCTTGTGATGTTATTCAGACAACTTACATCACTCTTTGTGTTGTTTTATCAAATCTCAACTGCCTCCCCTTCATTTTCCTATGATCTGAATGTGGAGCCATAAAGAAGAGGGAGACATTGCTGGGAAGATAGAGACCAGAAGGAACCATCAAGGATGGAAATCTTTCTGTGAAACTGAGGCAAGAGCAAGGCCATACTCTTTGGGAACTGGGCCAACCAATCCTCGATCCCCTTCACCGTCAGGACTGACCACCTGAAGGTGCTGGGCATTTGCTTCGGGGGGCTGAGGAGTGTGCCAAGTCTTGGGAGGAGTGGATCAGGAAAGTGAGGCAGAAACTAGGCAGATGGGAGCAAAGGTCACTCTCCATTGTGGGAAAAAAAACCTGGTCATCAGGTGTGAGGTACTGTCATTGCTGTTATATGTTGCATAGGTCTGGCCTATTCACAGAACCTGTGCTGCCACAGTCACCCAGGCCATCTTCCACTTCATGTGGAGATCAAAGATGGACCGGGTCAGAACGAACACCATATATAAAGGTCTGGGCAACGGGGGGAAAAGCATGCTCAATGCCACCCCCACCCTGATGGCCATCTTTGTGTGTGTTTGTGCGTGGATCCCCAGTACGCAAACACCAAGTGTCACTATGTACTGAGGTTCTACCTGTCCCGGTGTTGCGAAGGATGGGCATGGCCCCTCTGCCGCAGAACGCTCCAAGTAGTTGGACCGTTCCATATCACCTGTCCTTCATGGAGAAATTTATGAAAAAAACACCTTTGACCACAAGTCCATCAGGAAGTGGTCAGCACGTAGTATCCTTGAGAGCTTTCCGGAAAAGGAGAGGGCGGATCCTGTTGAGTGTTTCCCTGAGCAGACTGTCTCAGTCATTTGGCAGAATGCCTCATCACCAGAACTTTCCAACTAGCACCAAGACATGGTTTGGCTGGTGGTGAGAAGGGCTCTGCCGGTGAGATCCTTTATGCCGCCCGGACTCTCTGCCCCACTGCATGCTGCCCTCGAAGCGGCTGTGGAAGGGATGAGACTGTCACACACCTCCTTCTGGAATGGACTTGAAAGGAAGTCTGGAGAGGAATGCAGTGGTGTTTGTCGAGGTTCATCCAGAGCAGCTCCGTGAAGCAGGACTCCGTGCTCTATGGTCTGTTCCCCGGGATGCACATCGAGACGAACATCAACTGTGCCTGGAGGATCATCAACTCGGTGAAAGATACTCTTTAGTCTGCCCGAAACTTGATCTTCCAGCTGAAGGAGTTGACCCCGACTGAGTGTTGCAGACTGACACATTCCAAGATCCAGGACTAGGTGCTGAGGGACGCACTGAAGCTTGGGGCAGCTGCTGCCAAGGCGCGGTGGGAAAAGACCACCATGTAAGGTCTGCCTGCCTAAGAAGAACAGGGGGCCCACTCAGTAATGGGGTTTGCTGACGCCTCAGCGGAATATCTGGATAGTCAATTTACAGATTTGTACATACGAATGATTAATTCTGATCTCTGTATGTAAAGAAATGGAATGTATACATATGTATGGCATCACCATTTTTATAGATATCAAAAATAATTTTATGAATTAAGTATATTTTTGAAATTAAAAAAGAGGAGCATGGCAGTAATTCTTGCACTGAACACCTGAAATTGAAGAACTAATTCAATATGTGTTGACCTAATGTTTGAACCCATAATGTTAATGCATGAAAAACCAGAAGAACTGCAGTTGCTGAAAATCAGAAACAAAAACAGAAATTGCTGGAAAACCTCAGTAGATCTGGCAGCATCTGTGGAAAGACATCAGAGTTAACGTTTCAGGCCCACTCAGAGCTAACATCACTAAATTCGAAATGTTAACATTGATTTCTCTGCACAGATGATGCCAGACCTACTGAGCTTTTCCAGCAATTTCTGTTTTTGTTGACAATGCATTATTTGCTTCAGCTCACTCCTAAATTATCAGCTCCAATAATAAATGAGTTGCATTCACCTTGAAGGCTACAGAAAACCCCAGCACCTGGATTTCTGTGATGGGTTGCTGCCTAAATACAAATTCAACGGACTCCTGACTTGAATGGACAAAGAACAATGCAAACTTCTGGAGTGATGCCTGTGATGAAAGGTACATTTGCTTCTTGCCCACCTCACTGGGACTTGGTGGACCAGTTAATGCCTGAGAAATGGGGACTGCGGAGTTGTATTTAATAATTGTGATTGAAATGCTTGATAAAGTGCAATAAGATTTGTACCTGGATGGTGTTCCCTTGGCACTCACCCTCTCCATGTTGACAGTGGAACCGCCAATTCTGGCCATCTTGAATCTCCTGTGAAAAGAAAGTATTTGAATGTTTTTGAGATTTTTCATAGGAAAGAATAACATCAGCTATCTTGCCTGTTCCCTAAATAGCACATTTTAAAATATATTTTAAAAATAAACTTTGAGAAATTACAGTAATGATCAAATATTCCAATGGAATTGTTTGTGTGTTGCTTATGTTAAGGATTTTATTGAGGTTTTATTTTCCCAAAGGCCTCAGCATCTTCCAAAGGTCTGAGTTTGAATATGAAAATTTTGAAGAGCGGAGGCCAAATCTTACATCTTTTGGTCAAAGCTGAGTTATATTGATTTTTCTCCATGAGGCCAACCAAGATTTCTCACCACATCTTACCAAATTCACATTATTAACTATCTACTTGCCCCTATGGCATTGCTCGCCAATGAATTCTACATCACCTTACCACATACAGTTCTGGAACAACTAGACATTCACTGGATATTTTTTGTTGTTATGCCTCAATAGTCTTACCAAAGCATAGGGACTGCTCTCTCATTAGAGGGAGAAGTGACTGGTGGTGATTTAACCTGTAGACCACCAGACCCTAAGCAAAGGAGAGTCCTTCCTGGTAACCTCAAACCGGTGATGGGAATTGAACCCACGCTGTTGGCATCACATTACTCTATCAACCAACAATCCAGCCAATTGAGCTAAATCAATTTCCATTCACTGGATATCCACCCACAAAATGGTGCCAGACACCATTAGCACCATCTCTAAAAGGCTGCTGTGCTCCCAGACAAGCACTGACTTTTCGAAGGGGAAGATGGTGCCACAATTTCTCAACAGATACCTGGAGCTTCTGGTGTGGTCCAGATGAGAACATCCTCTTCCTGGAGGAGTGGCAGAGGAGGCCAGACCGCCACATTCTGCCAGCTCTGTCCAAATCACTGTCTATGCCAATACAGTCTCTCCCATCGGGAGGAATGCCTATCAATACCTCAGTAAGATCAGTCACCTTCTTTGTTCCAGCAAGGGAACTGTTGCCTTTTACATTATGCTACTTTGCACTTGGCAGCTATGTTTGCCACCCCTCCCATCTGCCACCTCACGTTCATTCCTGCACCTACCTCCACCCCCCCCCAGACTAATGTTCTGCCACCCTCACTTTTGCTTGCAACATCGTGCCTCAATCACTCTCATTGGATCCCAACTGCCCACATAACTACCATGAATAGCCTCTGATCTGCTTACTCACTTCCTCAGGACATCACACATCCTTTACAGTAGAGAGGTTAGAGAGGGTGCAGGCCTGTGACCTGTACAGCATCTGCCTTTAGGCATCCCCTTTAAAAGGCCTCACATGGATGTATTCTGCAGCCCTCTCCCTCACAAGTTGAAATGCTAATCCCACTCACTGCAGGAAATCAGTCCCAACTTCTCAATCTATCCTCATAACTGAGCTTCTTATTCCTGGAACCATTCTTGTAAATTGCTTCTGCACTCTCTCCAATGCATTCACATCTTTCCTATAATGTGTGGTGCCCACAATTCTACACAATATGGCAGCTGAAGTCAAGCAAGTGTTGTCCAGTGCCTCCTTAAAACAACTTAGACAACTCCAACTAGAATGTTGTGAATGAATTTGTCCAGGTGTCCTACAATACTGAACTGTCAAATCAGTATGAACACAAGCCGGTTTCAATATAAACAGTCTTCACTTTATTAAGAAACAAGTTGTAATAATCATTAGTAAAAACAAAACTAGCTGTAATCCTATTTGGCTCCTTAAGCTTATAATAATTCCTGAGTCTCTTTTAGATTTATGGAATTGATCTCTCTCTCTGTGTCTTTCATTCTCTTTCTCTCTCTCTTTCTCACTCTCTCTCCCCCTCTCCCTCTCCCTCTCTAGGTGGTCATGCTGATCGCCTTGGAAGGCTTCTAGAAGATCTAAGAGATCGGTCTGCAGGTGAGCCCTGTTTTTACACCTTTTTGGTTAGTTTTCTGGAGCCTTCTCAAATTCTAACCAATCAGAGAGACACATCTACTAGTTTGAAACATTGTCAGTCATTTGGATAGCTGACTACTGTTTGTTTCTTTCTGTAACAGGAACCAGTACCTTGCTGTCTGGGCCCTTCTTTGTTCAGTGGATATGCCTCCCCAGGATAACTGTTGCCTTTTACGTTATGCTCATGTCATTAACACCTAGCTGCTGTGTTTGCACTGTGTTTAGTGTGTGGTGTTTTTGGTGATTTCAGGGTTTTTTTTGGCCAATGTACCCAGCATCTCTTGCTGTTTGATCAAATTAGCGCTGAACTGAAAATGTGTTGCTGGAAAAGCGCAGCAGGTCAGACAGCATCCAAGGAACAGGAAACTTGACGCTCTGGGCATAAGCCCTTCATCCTGATGACCTGCTGTGCTTTTCCAGCAATACATTTTCAGCTCTGATCTCCAGCATCTGCAGACCTCACTTTCTCCCCTGATCAAGTTAGCAATCTACCTATGTTTTGCAGTCAGCAGACAGTGCCTTGTACAAGCTTAGCATTACCTTCCTGCTCTTGTACTCTGCGTCCCTATTGCAAATATGTGCAGGTTTGATGAATTGGCCACGCTAAATTGCCTAAAGCTTCCTGAGATGTGCAGGGTAGGTAGATTAGTCATGGGAAATGCAGGGTGAGGGGATAGGGTAGGGGTATCTGGGTGGGATGGTCTTTGGAGGATCAGTGTGGACTTATACAGTCAGAGAGTCATAGAGTCCCACAGCACAGAGACAGGCCCTTTTAGCCCAAAATGTCCATGTATGCTAACCCCATTTCCTTGTACTTGGCCCATATCCTTGAAACCGTTCCTATCCATGTATTTGTCCAAATGTCTTTTACATGTTGTTAATGTACCCACCTCAAACACTTCCACTGGCAGCTCATTCCGTATGCGTACCACCCTCTGTGCAAAAAAGTTACCCCTCTGGTTCTCTTTTATTCTTTCCCCTCTAACCTTAAATTGATGCCCTCTGGTCCTCGATTCCACAACCCTGGGAGAAAGACAGAATGCATTCATCCTATCCATGCCTCTCATGATTTTATACACTTCTGTTAGATTCCCCCCTCAGCCTCCAACACTCTATAAAGAAAAATGTCCTAGCTGGTCCAACCTCTCCCTATAACTCAGGCCCTTGAGTCCTGACAATATTCTTGTAAATTTCTTTTGCACGCTTTCCAGTTTAATAACATCCTTTCTGTAGCAAGGTGACCAAATCTGAACACAATTCTCCATCTGTGGCCTCAACAAAGTCCTGTACTACTGCAACATAGACTATAGTTCCCAGGTTTGTCTTTGCAGCCCTTATTGAATAAGGGCACAACATTCACTAGCCTCTGGGACCTTGCCTGTGGCTAACGATAATGCAAATATATCAGTGAGGGCCCCTGCAATTCCTTCTCTAGCCTCTTGTAGGGTGCTAGGATATATCTGGCTTGCTTCCACATTGTAGAGATTCTGAAATTAATGAAGCTGACAACACCATGTTTTATTAACTCTCTACCTTTAGTTCTCTGTACACCTTTACACACAGAACCCTCTACTCCTGTACCCCTTTTAGAACTGTACCCCCCCATTTTATATTGTGTTCTTTCAGTGTTCTTCTCAGCATTGAAACTCATCTGACACCTACCCACCCACTGCAAATTGTCAATGTCCTTATGGAGATCCATGTTTTCCTCCTCACAGTTTATAATTAGTCATAGAGTCATAGAGGTATACAGCATGGAAACAGACCCTTCGGTCCAACCTGTCCACGCCAACCAGATCCAACCCAATCTAGTCCCACCTGCTAGCACCCAGCCCATATCCCTCCAAACCCTTCCTATTCATGTACACATCTAAATACTTTTTAAATGTTGCAATTGTACCAGCCTCCACCACTTCCTCTGGCAGCTCACTCCATACACGTACCACCCTCTGTGCGAAAATGTTGTTCCTTAGGTCTCCTTTATATCTTCACCCTCTCACCCTAAACCTATGTCCTCTAGTTCTGGACTCCCTGACACCAGGGAAAAGACTTTGTCTATTTATCCTATCCATGCCCCTCATAATCTTGTAAACCTTGATAAAGTCACCCCCGAGCCTCCGACACTCCAGGGAAAACAGCCCCAGCCTGTTCAGCCTCTCCCTATAACTCAAATCCTCAAACCCTGGCAACATCCTTGTAAATCTTTTCTGAATCCTTTCAAGTTTCACAACATCTTTCCAATTGGAAGGAGACCAGAATTGCACACAATATTCCAACAGTGGTCGAACCAATGTCCTGTACAGCCGCAACATGACCTCCTGACTCCTGTACTGAATACTCTGACCAATAAAGGAAAGCATACCAAACACCTTCTTCACTATCCTATCTACCTGCGACTCCACTTTCAAGGAACTATGAACCTGCATTCCAAGGTCTCTTTGTTCAGCAACACTCCCGAGGACCTTACCATTAAGTGTATAAGTCCTGCTAAGATTTGCTTTCCCAAAATGCAGCACCTGAATTAAACTCCATCTGCCACTTCTCAGCCCATTGGCCCATCTGGTCCAGACTCTGTTGTAATCGGAGATAACCTTTTTCGCTGTCCACAACACCTCCAAGTTTGGTGTCATCTGCAAACTTACTAACTGCAACTCTTATGCTCGCATCCAAATCATTTATATAAATGACAAAAAGTAAGGACCCAGCACCGATCCTTGTGGCACTCCACTGGTCACAGGCCTCCAGTCTGAAAACAACCCTCCACCACTACCCTTTTTCTTCTACTTTTGAGCCAGTTCTGTATCCAAATGGCTAATTCTCCCTGTATTCCATGAGATCTAACCTTGCTAATCAGTCTCCCACGGGGAATCTTGTCAAACACCTTACTGAAGTACATATAGATCACATCTACTGCTCTGCCCTCATCAATCTACTTTGTTACTTCTTCGAAAACTCAATCAAGTTTGTGAGACATGGTTTCCCACACACAAAGCCATGTTGACTATCCCTAATCAGTCCTTGCCTTTCCAAATACATGTACATCCTGTCCCTCAGGATTCCCTCCAACAACTTGCCCACCACCGAGGTCAGGCTCACCGGTCTATAATTCCCTGGCTTGTCTTTACCGCCCTTCCTAAACAGTGGCAACACGTTTGCCAACCTCCAGTCTTCCAGCACCTCACCTGTGACTATTGATGATACATCTATCTCAGCAAGAGGCCCAGCAATCATTTCCCTAGCTTCCCAGAGTTCTCGGATATACCTGATCAGATCCTGGGGATTTATCCACCTTTAACTGTTTCAAGATATCCAGCACTTCCTCCTGTGTAATCTGGACATTTTACAAGATGTCACCATCTATTTCCCTATGGTCTATATCTTCCATATCCTTTTCCACAGTAAATGCTGTTGCAAAATACTTATTGAGTATCTCCCACATTTTATGTGGCTCCACACAAAGGCCGTCTTGCTGATCTTTGAGGGGCCCAATTCTCTCCCTAGTTACCCTTTTGTCCTTAATATATTTGTAAAAACCCTTTGGATTCTCCTTAATTCTATTTGCCAAAGCTATCTCATGTCCCCATTTTGCCCTCCTGATTTCCCTCTTAAGTATACTTGTACTTTCTTTGTACTTTTCTAAGGATTCACTCGATCTATCCTGTCTGTACCTGACATATGCTTCCTTCTTTTTCTTAGCCAAACCCTCAATTTTTTCAATCATCCAGCATTCCCTATACCTACCAGCCTTTCCTTTCACCCGGACAGGAATATACTTTCTCTGGATTCTCGTTATCTCATTTCTGAAGGCTTCCCATTTTCCAGCTGTTCCTTTACCTGCGAACATCTGCCCCCAGTCAGCTTTCTAAAGTTCTTGCCTAATACCATCAAAATTGGCCTTTCTCAAAGTTAGAACTTTAACTTTTGGATCTGGTCTATCCTTTTCCATCACGATTTTAAATCTGATAGAATTATGGTCGCTAGCCCCAAAGTGCTCCCCCACTGACACCTCAGTCACCTGCCCTGCCTTATTTCCCAAAGTAGGTCAAGTTTTGCACCTTCTCTAGTAGGTACATCCACATACTGAATCAGAGAATTGTCTTGTACGCACAATAAATTCCTCTCCATCTAAACCTTTAATACTATGGCAGTCCCAGTCGACGTTTGGAAAGTTAAAATCCCCCACCATAACCATCCTATTATTCTTACAGATAGCCGAGATCTCCTTACAAGTTTGTTTTTCCATTTCCCTCTGACTATTAGAGGATCGAGAATACAATCCCAATAAGGTGATCATCCCTTTCTTATTTCTCAGTTCAACCCAAATAACTTCCCTGGATGTATTTCCGGGAATATCCCCCCTCAGCACAGCTGAAATGCTATCCCTTATCAAAAATGCCACTCCCCCTCCTCTCTTGCCTCCCTTTCTATCCTTCCTGTAGCATTTGTGTCCTAGAACATTAAGCTGCCAGTCCTGCCCATCCCTGAGCCATGTTTCTGTAATTGCTATGATATCCCAGTCCCATGTTCCTAATCGTGCCCTGAGTTCATCTGCCTTCCCTGTTAGACCCTTTGCATTGAAATAATAATTTATTAGTCCTACCTTGTCCCTGCCTGCCCTGACTGTTTGATTCACTTCTGTTCTCAACTGTACCAGTCTCAGATTGATCTCTTTCGTCACTATCTCCCTGGGTCCCACCACCTCCACCCCCCCCCCCGCCATCTTACTAGTTTTATATCCTCCTGAGCAGCTCCAGCAAATCTCCCTGCCAGTATATTAGTCCCCTTCCAATTTAGGTGTAATCCGTCCTTCTTGCACAAGTCACTTCTACCCTAAAAGAGATTCCAATGATCCAAAAATGTGAGTGCTTCTCCCATACACCAGTTCCTCAGTCATGCTCTATCCTCCTATTCCTGACCTCACTCGCTCGTAACACCAGGAGTAATCCAGATATTACTACTCTCGAGGACCTCCTTTTTAAACTCTCTGTAATCTCCCTTCAGAATCTCCACCTTTTCCCTTCCAATATCATTGGTTCCAATGTGGACAATGACCTCTTGCTGGCCCCTCTCCCCCAGAAGAACATTCTGCACCTTCTCTGAGACATCTTTGATCCTGGCACCAGGGAAACAACACACCATTCTGCTTTTTCTCTGCTGGCCACAGGAACATCTGTCTGTACCTCGGACTAGAGAATCTCCTAACACAATTGATCTCTTGGAAGCCGATGTACCCCTTGTTGCATTAGAGCTAGTCTCAATACCAGAAACTTGGTTGTTTGTGCTACATTCCCCTGAGAATCCATCACCTCACGGAATCCATCACATTTTCCAAAACAGCATACCTATTTGAAATGGGTATATCCACAAAAGACTCCTGCACTAGTGCCTACTTCTCTTATCTTTTCTGGAGTTAACCCATCTATGTGACTGTATCTAAGACTTTCCCCCCTTCCTATAACGGCCATCCATCACATACTATTGCTGTTGCAAATTCCTCATCGCTTCTAACTGTCTCTCCAACCAATCCACTCGATCTGATAAGATTCGCAGCCAACATCATTTATGGCAGATATAATCCGCAGTAACCTTTAAACTCTCTTTAAACTCCCATATCTGACAAGAAGTGCATATCAATGTACTAAAGACCATTTTTGCTCCTTCACAATCTACAGACCCAGAAAATAACACCTTCTTAATCCTCTACATAAACACTGCCCCAGGTTACATTAATAGTTACAGCTTATATTTTAAGTGTAATCAAGAGACATCTCTCCAAAAACATATAATCAAGAGAGAACCCATCTTATCATTACTGCAGCCTTTCTGTTGGACACACTTAAAACAATGATTAACTTATCTGATTCTGTGTTGTGAACTTCACCCAAACAGGTTCCTCCAGGATTAGTTGTGAATTTCACTGTTTGTTAATTTTCCCAGACGCACTCCAATGTCCAGCGATACATGAATTAAAAAAACAGCAAAGGCAGTAACTGTGCAGGTTCTCTCTCTCTCTCTCTCTTTCTCTCCCTTCTGCACTGTCCATAAAATCATAAGACCATAAAACATAGGAGTGGAAGTAAGGCCATTCGGCCCATCGAGTCCACTCCGCCATTCAATCATGGCTGATGGGCATTTCAACTCCACTTACCCGCATTCTCCCCGTAGCCCTTAATTCCTTGTGACATCAAAAATTTATCAATCTCTGCCTTGAAGACATTTAGCATCCCAGGCTCCACTGCACTCTGTGGCAATGAATTCCACAGATCCACCACTCTCTGGCTGAAGAAATGTCTCCGCATTTCTGTTCTGAATTGACCCCCTCTAATTCTCAGGCTGTGTCCACAGGTCCTAGTCTCTTCGCCTAATGGAAACAATTTCCTAGCATCCACCCTTTCCAAGCCAAGTATTATCTTGTAAGTTTCTATTAGATCTCCCCTTGATCTTCTAAACTCCAATGAATAAAATCCCAGGATCCTCAGCCGTTCCACAGAGAGGGTCTGTGTGTGTGTGTGTGTGTGTGTGTGTTTAGACCTACCATTCCAGGGATCATCCGTGTGAATCTTCGCTGGACACGCTCTAGTGTCAGTATGTTCTTCCTGAGATGTGGGGACCAAAACTGGACACAGTACTCCAAATGGGGCCTAACCAGAGCTTTATACAGTCTCAGTAGCACAATGGTGCTTTTATATTCCAACCCTCTTGAGATAAATGACAACATTGCATTCGCTTTCTTAATCACGGACTCAACCTGCATGTTTTCCTTCAGAGAATCCTCGACTAGCACTCCCAGATCCCTTTGTACTTTGGCTTTACGAATTTTCTCACCATTTAGAAAGTAGCCCATGCTTGTATTCTTTTTTCCAAAGTGCAAGACCTCGCATCTGTCCTCACCATGTGCTTCCTTTGTCTGTTCTTCTCCCTTTTAAAACTGTTGTTGTTTTGACTTTTTTTGCCATGGTTCCAAAACAATGCAACAACATATGAAACAGTAATTGCTGCTCCTGGAATTCAAGGAAATCACCTCCAGCACCTAAAATACCTCAAAAAAGGAGCAGCTGTTACAGCCTTTGAAAGAAATTGAATAAACTGTTGAAAATTGATTTTCCTTTGACAAAACCATGCTGACTCTTCCTTATCACCTTGAGGTATATGTGTGTGTGTGAGAGACACAGTGAGTGAACGAGGGGGAGAGAGTGTGTATGTGTAAGGGAGAGAGGGAGTGTTTTAGAGAGACATATTTGTGCTTGAGAGAGCGTGTGCGCGAGTGTGAGGGAGTCTACGCATCTGAGACAGTGTGTGTGTGTGAGAGAGATATGTGTGTTTGTGAGAGCATGTGCGCGAGTGTGAGGGAGTATGTGCATCTGAGAGAGTTTGCACGTGAGTGTGTATGAGAGGATCTGTGTGTATGAGAGGGTGTGTGTGTGTGTGTGTGTGTGTGTTTAGTGTTTTGTGTAGTGGGGCCACCTGTAGTGCGACATAAACCCAAGATCCCGATTGAGATCTCAGTTGCTATTTCTTCAGAGACGAGAAAATGCATATATCAAGTTTGGAAAACTTAATTCCCAGACCCATCTCTCCCAGTTACTCATCTCCCCTACCTTCCCTGATATCCGCAAATGCAAAGATAAAAATAGTTGTATTTAGTTTGTAACATGTGTCCTTTGGAATGTGGTATCACTCACCACAGGAAATTAAATCTTGTAGCTTCAACATTCTGCAGTATTTGTTTGTCTAAGATCAATAATCATTGAGCACAGTGTTAGCTTGCCCTGTCTCCAGAACATACTGTTTCTATAGTTATTTGTTTAAATTCTAAGTAAATGTTAGAAGAGATGTCAAACAGGTTCATAACCTTTAATTGTTAATCAAAGTGCAGCATGTGGTCATGTCTGGAATATGACAATCTGCTAAAAGAGTAGCTGGAACAGGAATCAAACCAAACAAACAATATAATATGGGATGCAGAATAGATGTCTGTTCTCCTCATTGATTTGTCATAATTATTTGCTGAACAATCAAACTGTGAGAGGATGAGATGATGAAATCATAAACTGAGCACATGGTTCTCACTGCATTGTGCCAGTCACAGCTGTACAGGAGGCTGCTCATAATGAAGCAGCAAGGAGTCTGCTCCTTCCTAGTCTGGGAGAATGTGACACAGTAACCAATGCAAGCACATGGCAGATTCTGCTTACTGTTTGGGTCATGTTGGAATCAGGAAACCAAAATCTCAGGGCATGCTCCATGGACAATGCAACATAGACCCCGCATCTATGAACATTGGCATCTGAAATATGCCAATCTCTAAGAACCCTCATGGCACATTTCCGATCCACTTACAGGATGTTTCTGCCTTTCAATGCTGCAGTTCAAGCTGCCCCAGTAACTTTCATTGCAACATTACAGAAAGGACACTGTATGTTCGAGGACAACCCCCAGCTCAGATCTGTTAGAGCGCTCACTCACCCTGAACCTACCCAGATACTCACAGCATCCCTGCCTTACTCCGCTTTGTCTATTTGAGCTTTGCCTTTCAACCCAGAGATACCAGGTTGAGGTCAAAGTTAAATTGGGGTCTGTTCAGTTTTCAAACCCTTCCGGGTACCTCAATACATGTGAATATAGGCTTGTACAAGCAAGAAATGCCTTTGGTTTGTTTGTTGGATACAGGCAAATTCCAAAGTTTGTTTCTTCATATGCTATTGTACAGAACTAAACTGCTTTAGGAATAGTGTGTGTGTATAAAGATCTTTTATGAATAAGCATATTTTAAAAAATACTCACAGGTATCTTGCCTTTCTTTTTGATGCATCCACAAAGCCAGGAAGATTGTCATGCTTATCGAGATCTTCAGGCATGTCAAAGGGGATAGCTTTGCTCAGGGTGTCCTGGGACAGAAGTCAGAATAGTCTCTGATACCAGTCTGGAGGCTTGGACATGGTCAGTCAGTCAGGATGGACAGAGTCAGGATGGTGTGAGGAGCCAATTGTCACACAGCCCACTACCCAACTTGAATCTTTCTACCCTATTGTCGGCTGCTTTCCTCCTAGAATGAGAGGGAGAGCCAGATATTAAGGGAGATGGAAATAGGTGACACAGCTATTGCTGTTGGTGCAGGTGGGAGGTATCTCAGGTAAGTGAGTGGGTAGCACAGAGAGTAAGGGAGGGTGTCAGTGGTGTGGGGGATAGTGTAGGTGAGAGGAGATAGAAGACATTTCAGAAGACAGTGAGAGTGGCAGAACACGTGCCTTGGTGGGACATGGCTGCAGTAGCTGACATATAGTTAGTATAGCTTAACTTAGAGAAGATGGTGGTAGTTGCGCTGGTGGAGTGGAGAAGTTCATTGACCTTTTTCCTACCATGCTGGGCATTCCTTTAGATAGCTAAGAATACGCTGATCCAGGTGTTGCTATTGTAGCCTCCACTGCTGGCCCCTGATGAAGAGGAAGCCTCATCTCTGCACCACCCAATCCAGCAGGACCTCCTGGTTTGCAAAGATGGGCACAAATCTGACCCTGTCTGCAACATCCAGGCAAATGACAGGAACAGTGCAGGACAGATCCACACTGACAATGCTTGTCTGGGTGCACGACAGGCTTTTAAAGATGGCATGGGTGCAAGAGCTGATGGTGCATTCTGGGACTTCAGCTGAATTGCTAGTTGTTTGGGAATTGCCCACAGTAAGATGGAGCTAGAATCAGACATGAGGGAGTCTATAGGAGTGGGTAGGCAGTTAATGCGCCAGGTGTGATAAGATATGCTGACAGAACTCGTTAGGCCTCATGGTAAAGATCCCTTTGAAAAACCTGGCACAACTGACTCTTAGCTAAATATAGTGGTAGAGGTCAACCAGGTGGATCACATTGATATGGGTTCCCTGATTGGGGCTGGTAACCTCGCCCAATCAAGGAGCCCTGGCTGACAGATATAAGCAGGAGTGCCAGTGGCTCAGTTCACCAGCTCTGAGCTCGTTGGGTCAGCGTCATGCACTATGCATGCATAAATAATGAATGACTTGGTGGCAGGATACCCACTGAGTTATGTTGTCAAGTTATTTCAGTGGTGACAAGAGAAAAAACAAGCCCTTGAAGAGATTCACTTGCAATGGTTGCCTTTGAGTTGGGGTAGGCATTTCTGGCATCATTCCACAATTTGGGAAGCTTGACTCATTCAATCCTGTTGTCGAAGACTGGTCCCAATATGTGGAAAGAATGCCTTATTATTTTTTCCCCTGCAGAAATGACTTTGGAACAGATGAGAAGAATGAATAATTCTTCTGACAGCTGGTGGATTTCAAGCCTTTTAGGTTAATAGGAGCCTAACTCTCCTTGAGGCACCAGATGCTAAAACTTTTCAAGAGTTGGTGAATTAAGTTAAGGAATATTACGACCCTGAGCCTCCTCTAATTCTGAGAGGTGATTAGTTTTATTGACAGTTCGAGAACCAAGGGAATCCTTTTCAGGATTTTTGATGAGATTAAGATGACTAGCAGAAGCACATGATTTTGATTTAACCCTAAGTGAAATACTGTTTTGGAAAAGCACTTACGAGCTGAAGCCCAGCTCAATTTCAAACTGGCATTGTAACTGACTTTAGCATTAGAAAATGCAGCAATGAGCATATTACTGAATTCCTAGATGATTACAAAAGTGTAGCAGGACATTTAAGAAAGAAATCAGAAGAGCAAAAAGAGGTTATGAAATGTCTCTGGCAGATAAGGTTAAATATAATTCCAAGAGGTTCTATGTCTATATTAAGAATAAAGGGTGGTAAGGGAGAGAATAGGTCCCCTTAGAAATCACCACGGCTGTCTGTGTGTGGAGCCACAGGTGATGGGGGAGATTTTTAATGAATATTTCTCCTCAGTGTTTGCAGCCATAAAGTTCATTCAGGTGGATACATTCCCTGTGCCTGATCAAGTTTGGACATTGCAGGAAGATAGGGAAGAAATTGCAGGGGCACTTGTAGAGATTTCTACTTCATCTTTAGCCACTGGTGAAGTTTCAGAAGTGTGGAGGATGGCTAATTGTTTAAGAAAGTAACAAAGACAAACCAGAGAACTACAGGCCAGTCAGCCTGACATCAGTGATAGACAAGTTATTAGAGAAGATACAGAGGGACAGGATCAACCAACACTTGGATAATCTAGGTCTGATTTGGGATAGTCAGCAGGTTTTGTGAGTGAGAAGTCATGTCTGACAAATCTTTTAGAGTTTTTCAAAGAGGTAACCAAAAAGAATAGAGAGGGTAGGGCAGTGAATGTTGTCTGTATGGACTTTCGAAAGGCCTTTGACAAGGTCACACATGGCAGCCTAGTCATGGAGGTTAGGTTACGTGGGATCCAGCAAGAGCTAGTTAATTGAATTCAAAATTGGCTCAATGGTAAGAAGCAGAGGGTGATGGTTGAAGGCGGTTTCTCAGACTGGAGGCCTGTAACTAGTGGTGTGTCACAGGGATCAGTGTTGGGACTTTTGTTATTTGTTATTTACATAAATGATCTGGATGTGAATGTACAATGCATTATTAGCAAGTTTGCAGATGATACAAAATTAGGAGGCATCATTGATAACAAGGAAGGTTATCAAAAATTTTAGAGGGATTTTGATCAGATGGGGAAGTGGGCTGAAGATTGGTGAATGCAATTCAATACACATAAATGTGAGGTGTTGCACTTTGGAAAGTCAAACCAAGGTAGGGCTTATACAATAATTGGTAAGGTTCTGAAGAGTGTTGTGGAATAGAGGGACCTAGGAGTACAAGTACATAGTCCGTCGAATGTGGTGTCACAGGTAGACAGGGTGGTGAAGAAGGCATTTAACATGCTGGCCTTCATCAGTCAAGGCATTGAGTAAAGGAGTTGGGATGTTATGCTACATTTGTATAAGTTGTTGGTGAGGCCGCACTTGGAGTATTGTAGACAGTTTTGGTCACCCTGTTATAGGAAAGACATAGTTAAAGTGGAAAGAGTGCAAATACAGTTTACAAGAAAGTTACCAGAATTAGTAGGCTTGAGTTATAGGGAGAGGTCGGCCAGGATAGAACTTTATTCCTTCAAATGTAAGAGAATGAGTGTGATCTTATTGAGGTGTATAAAATCATGAGGGGCATAGATATGATGAATGCATGTAGTCTTTTTTTTCCCAGAGAGGCAGAATTGAAAACTACAGGGCACAGGTTTAAGGTGAGAGGGGAAAGCTTTAAATGGACCTGAGGGGCAATGTCTTCACGCAGAGACAGGTGCATGTATGGAATGGACTGCCAGAGAAAGTGGTTGAAGCAATAAATAGTAACATTTTAAAAACACCTGGATAGGTACATGGATGATAGAGGTTCAGCAGGATATGAACCAAATGCGGACAATTGGAACGAGCTAAGTGGGCACCATGGTCAGCATGGACCAGTTTGGGCTGAAGGGACTGTTACCATGCTGTTTTACTCTGTGATTCTGAGTTGTGGGTATGCTGCTGGAAGCAGACACTTGCACCAGGCCACCTGAGTTGGGGAACACACTTGAGTGAGGGCAATTGCATAGCCTCACTGAGGACATATCCTGAAGAAAGGTACCCAAGGTCAGCCTGCAGCAAAATCCGAAAACAAAGCCAAGCCTCTGCTAAACAGTTAACACTTCCTTCAGGATTGGGGCTGGTAAATCATTGTGGTTGCTACCGGAATGCAGACTCAAGTAAGCAAATGAGTCCCAGTTGGTCTGTATTGAGAAAGACAATTCATAGGCCTGCATTCAGGAGAGTACACACCCTGGAAAGTCCAGCTACAGCTGATTTAGAACAGTTAAATTACATTGCAATGTCCAAATTTAGAATCAATCCAAATAAATATCTGGATGCATCATCATTCCATTCTAATAGAGGTTGATACTGGTGTGGCTGTATCAGTAACTGTGGAAGCAGTCTTTACCAAAATTTGCTCTGGACTCCATACCTTAAGTTTGCATAAGACCTCGGCTAGACTGAGAACCTATACCGGGGAACCTTTACAGATTAAGGGTACAAAGATTCACCTTTGATGGATCAACAATTTTGATTAGAAAATGGCTGCCTGAGTGAAATCCTAATTAAATACCCAGACCTTTTTATCAGGAAGGTCTAGGAACTATCAAAGGAACCAAGGCCACCTTGCATATTGACCAGGAAGCAAAGCCTTCCCATTCCCATTGCTATTTGCCTTATTTGCAAATGGAGAGATAGAAATCAGGAGGCTAGAAAGTGAAGGAATCATCAAATCAACCCAGTTTGTAGAATAGGCAGCATTAGTCATACTGATTGTGAAGCCCACTGGGTCAGTTCACTTTTGTGGGGATTTTAAACAGATGGTAAACCACTTTTCCTTCCTGGATTAAAACCCAAACCCTCGCATAGAGGATTTGTATACAAAACCGTCCTTCACAAAGTTGGGCATGAGCCAAATATACTTGCAACTATGGTTAGAGGAGAATTCTTAGAAGTATGCCACAATTAATACCCGTAAGGGTTTGTCCCAATTTACAAACTGCCATTTTGGGTATCATCAGCCTGAGCCATTTTTCACTTGATGGTGGAGAACATGTTACAAGATCTACCTCAGATTGCCATTTATCTAGATGGCATGTTAATAACAGCGAAGACCAATAGGAAGCATTTAAAGTACTTGGACACAGTCCTTAGATAGGTGCATGCCTTAGAAGGGAAAAATGTGTGTGCCAGGCACCCCACTTGGTCTACTTGGGCTATAAGTTGACAAGACTGGGTTATACCCATTGGAAGATAAAGTGAGGGTGATCAAAGGTGCCCTGCTCCCATGTTTGTACCAGAGCTTAGGTCTTTCCTTGGATTAGTGAATTATTACAACAAGTTCACACGTAACCTGGCCTCCATCCTGGCACTCTGACATCTGCTATTGAAAAAGAGGCAGCCTTGGAAATGGCATCATAGCCAAGATGGGCGTGAAGAAGCAGCTATCATCATCTGAAGTGTTTACACAGTATAATCCCAAGCGAGATCTGATGCTGACATGCAATGCTTCCCCGTACGGTATCGGGGTAGTGTTGGCTCATAGATGGACCAGTGGAGAGAAATACTGAAGAGCATATGCCTCCTGGACTTTAGCTGATGCAGAGTGCAAATGTGCCCAGACAGAGAAGGAAAGTTTGGTGGTCATCTTTGGTATTAGCAAGTTCCACAATACCTTGGCAGGTCACAAACCCTTGCTAGAGCTATTCAAAGAGGACAAGGCAATGCGAAAGGGCGAATGGAGTGATGGGCTCTCATTCTAATTGCATATAATTACACATTAAAACACCATCTGGGAAGCCAAGTAGCAAACGTGGATGCCTTGAGCCACTTCCCACTGGCAGATACACCACCGGTCGTGCCTCCCTAGAAGAGTCCATTCTGGTTTTAAACTTTCTGGACATCCTTCCAGTCACCACTGACAATATCAGACTGTAGACTCAAAAAGGTCCCATCCTGGCAAAACTAAAACAGCTGGTGTTAGTGGGGGTAATAAAAGGCCATCACAACCAGCATTGAAACCTTCTGGGACCCAGCAAGACCAGATCACCTTCAAGGGTGTAATTTTCTAATGTAGAGCAAGAGTGATTGTCCCAAGCAAAGGTAGCCACTGGATGTTGGTAAGAAGTTATGTCGGGTGGCCAGGATTGAATCCTAACATAGCTAGGTTGGTGGGACAACAAAGTGTTCAGAATTGCCAACAAAGACAAAAGTTATCACCAGCAGCTTCCCTACATTTCTGGGAATAATCGGATAAATCCTGGAATCTGTTATATGTCAGCTATGCTGGGCCCTTTCATGGGGCTCAACGTTTTAGTCATTGTAGACACGCACTCAAAGTGGTTGATTGTGCATTAAGTTCACTCATCGAACACGGGGATGATAATAGAAAAGTTGTAAGCATCTTTTGTAATACATGGACTCCCAGAAGTATTGGTTACAACGGGCCATCATTTATCAGCAGAGAATCTGAATATTTCCTAAAGTCTAATGGCATTCAGCATGTAAGGACAGCTTTGTACCGTTCGTTGTCCAATGGTCCAGCAGAAAGAGCAATCCAAACTTTGAAGGCAGCCTTAAACAAACAGCCAAGAGTATCAATCGATACTAAACTTTCAGGTTCCTATTTGATTATCAGACCATCCTAAAGCAACTACAGGGATAGCTCCAGTCGAGTTGTTAATGGGGATAAGACTCTGTATCAGATTAAATCTGATCTTCCTGGATGGAAAAGGGGGTTAGGTGAAACAGCATCAGGGATACCAATCCTGGATAAAAGACTCCTTGAAGGGAGAGAGGCAGCTTACTTCAGGGGATGAAGTTTGGTGCCAAACGCACAGAAATAACCTTGCATGGGTAAGTGGCATGGGTAAGTGGCATGGTTGATAATGAGGTCAGGTCCCATGACATACAAAGTTCGGGTAGGCAAGACGGTTCTGAACATGTACCACATGAAAGCTGTAAACTCACAAATGGAGAAAGAGCAAAACATACCCATCCCTTCAGAACAGCCAGAAAGTCTATCACCATCCATGGGTTCTGCTGCTCCATCAAGCTCTGAAGAAACCTCTGAGTCTGAGATAGACACAGTGGATGCCGCAACCTCAATGCCTTTACCACCCAAAGAAGAGGATGAATTTCTTCTGAGACACTCTGGGTGCAAGAGGCAGTTTACGTTCCTGTATACACTGCCCGTACCTGAAGCTGAATCAAAGGGAACAGATCCAGTGCGAACATAGCCCAGGAGATGTAACAAGTAAAAGAACAGGTCTACATCCTTAGAATTAGAGGGGGAGGGATGTAGTGATTGTAATAATGTCAGCCAGGTGGACCTCATATAACAGGAATTCCCTGCTTGAGGCTGTTAATCTGGTCCAATCAGAGAGCCCTGGCTGACAGATATAAACACAAGTATCTCCCCAGTGGAGGGCTCTCTACGCAGGAGTCCTCCCCCTTTCTCTCGGGGATCTGGGGTGGAGGGTGCTGCACGCAGCAGTCCCCTGCAACCGCAGATTGCGGTGGTTCACGGACTCCCAGCCCAACTGCTTGTTCTGTGGCGCTGTGGAGTCCGTGGACCATGTGTATGTTGGGTGTGGGCGTTTGCACTCCCTTTTTGATTTTCTGAAAAACCTTCTCCTCTGCTTTTGGTTGCACTTCAGTCCCACGCTCCTGATCTTCGGGCACCCGTGCGGAGGAGGGAGGGCAGGTCTGAAGACCTCCTCGTGGGTCTGCTCCTGGGCCTGGCCAAACTGGCCATAAACAGGTCCAGGCAGCGGGCCGTGGAGGGGGTCGTTAGGGCCGACTGCCTGCCCCTCTTCCGCGGTACGTTAGGGCCCGGGTGTCCTTGGAGAAGGAGCACGCGGTGTCCACCAACACCCTGGAGTTGTTCAGGGAGAGGTGGGCGCCGCAGGGAGTGGAGTGCATCATTTCCCCCTCCAACTCTATTTTGATTTAGTCCCTGCCCTCCCCTTCACTGTTTGATCACACAGCATTGCCCTTTGATGTGAAGGGCACTGCTCGTCACAGGCCACTCGGGTGTTTTCCTACTTTTCCTGGTGGTGGAAATTAAATAAAGATTTGTGCACTTTATGTCTCTCACTGTGTCTCACAGCTGCACACACACACCATGGGTGCTGGAAAAAAAATAAGCACTACCGCAGTTAGGCGGTAGTGTGGGGGTTAATTTAAAAAAAAAACTCGGGATTGTTCACACAGCATAAAAAGATAAACACAAGTATCTCCCCAGTGGAGGGCTCTCTACGCGGGAGTCCTCCCCCTTTCTCTCGGGGATCTGGGGTGGAAGGTGCTGCACGCAGCAGTCCCCTGCAACCGCAGATTGCGGTGGTTCATGGAATCCCAGCCCAACTGCTTGTTCTGTGGTGCTGTGGAGTCCGTGGACCATGTGTATATTGGGTGTGGGCGTTTGCACTCCCTCTTTGATTTTCTAAAAAAACCTTCTCCTCTGTTTTTGGTTGCACGCTCCTGATCTTCGGGCACCCAGTGCGGAGGAGGGGGGCAGGTCTGAAGACCTCCTCGTGGGTCTGCTCCTGGGCCTGGCCAAACTGGCCATAAACAGGTCCAGGCAGCGGGCCGTGGAGGGGGTCGTTAGGGCCGACTGCCTGCCCCTCTTCCGCGGTTACGTTAGGCCCGGGTGTCCTTGGAGAAGGAGCACGCGGTGTCCACCAACACCCTGGAGTTGTTCAGGGAGAGGTGGGCGCCGCAGGGAGTGGAGTGCATCATTTCCCCCTCCAACTCTATTTTGATTTAGTCCCTGCCCTCCCCTTCACTGTTTTGATCACACAGCATTGCCCTTTGATGTGAAGGGCACTGCTCGTCACAGGCCGCTCGGGTGTTTTCCTACTTTTCCTAAAAAAAACCAAACAAACAGGAGTGTTTGATGTGAAGGGCACTGCTTGTCACTGGCCACTCGGGTGTTTTCCTATTTTCCTGGTGGTGGATATTGAATAAAGATTTGTACATTTTGTGTCTGTCACTGTGTCTCACACCTGCACACACACACTATGGGTGCTGGGGGAAAAAAAAGCACTACCGCAGTTAGGCGGTAGTAGATAGGAAAAAAAAAATAAATAAACAGGGGAAAAAAAAAATAAACACAAGTATCTCCCCAGTGGAGGGCTCTCTATGCGGGAGTCCTCCCCCTTTCTCTCGGGGATCTGGGGTGGAAGGTGCTGCACGCAGCAGTCCCCTGCAACCGCAGATTGCGGTGGTTCATGGAATCCCAGCCCAACTGCTTGTTCTGTGGTGCTGTGGAGTCCGTGGACCATGTGTATATTGGGTGTGGGCGTTTGCACTCCCTCTTTGATTTTCTAAAAAAACCTTCTCCTCTGTTTTTGGTTGCACGCTCCTGATCTTCAGGCACCCAGTGCAGAGGAGGGAGGGCAGGTCTGAAGACCTCCTCGTGGGTCTGCTCCTGGGCCTGGCCAAACTGGCCATAAACAGGTCCAGGCAGCGGGCCGTGGAGGGGGTCGTTAGGGCTGACTGCCTGCCCCTCTTCCGCGGTGACGTTGGGGCCCGGGTGTCCTTGGAGAAGGAGCACGCGGTGTCCACCAACACCCTGGAGTTGTTCAGGGAGAGGTGGGCGCCACAGGGAGTGGAGTGCATCATTTCCCCCTCCAACTCTATTTTGATTTAGTCCCTGCCCTCCCCTTCACTGTTTGATCACACAGCATTGCCCTTTGATGTGAAGGGCACTGCTTGTCACTGGCCACTCGTGTGTTTTCCTATCTTCCTGGTGGTGGAAATTGAATAAAGATTCGTACACCTTGTGTCTCTCACTGTGTCTCACACCTGCACACACACACCATGGGTGCTGGGGAAAAAATAAGCACTACCGCAGTTAGGTGGTTGTGTGGGGGTTAAAAAAAAACACAAGTGTCTCCCCAGTGGAGGGCTCTCTATGCGGGAGTCCTCCCCCTTTCTCTTGGGGATCTGGGGGTGGAGGGTGCCACACACAGTGGTCCCCTGCAACCGCAGATTGTGGTGGTTCACGGACTCCCAGCCCAACTGCTTGTTCTGTGGCACTGTAGAGTCCGTGGACCATGTGTATATTGGGTGTGGGCATTTGCACTCCCTTTTTGATTTTCTTAAAAACCTCCGCTTCTGCTTTTGGTTGCACTTCAGTCCCACACTCCTGATCTTTGGGCACCTGGTACGGAGGAGGCAGGGCAGGTCTGAAGACCTCCTCGTGGGTCTGCTCCTGGGCCTGGCCAAACTGGTCATAAACAGGTCCAGGCAGCGGGCTGTGGAGGGGGTCGTTAGGGCCGACTGCATGCTCCTCTTCCTCGGTTACGTTAGATTCCGGGTGTCCTTGGAGAAGGAGCATGCGGTCTCCACCAACACCCTGGAGTTGTTCAGGGAGAGGTGGGCGCCACAGGGAGTGGAGTGCATTATTTCCCCCTCCAATTCTATTTTGATTTAATCCCTGCCCTCCCCCTCACTGTTTGATCACACAGCATTGCCCTTTGATGTGAAGGGCACTGCTTGTCACTGGCCACTCGGGTGTTTCCTTTCTTCCTGGTGGTGGAAATTTGAATACAGATTCGTGCACCTTGTGTCTTTCACTGTGTCTCACACCTGCACGCACACAACATGGGTGCTAGGGAAAAATAAGCACGACCACAGTTAGGTGGTAGTGTGGGGGTAAAAACGGGGTAAAAAAAGAGAGTAGGAGTGTAAAAAAAAGAAAAAAACAGAAAAAAAATAAACACAAGTGTCTGCTCAGGCGTGCGGTGGAATCCCGTCTGCACTCACCCCAGCCCGGATGGAATTTCACATTGGCCTCAAAGTCCTGTACTTCCCCCGGGAACCGGTGCCCCACAACCTGAGAACTTTAGCTTTGTCCCTTTAAGGACATAAAAAGGAGGGTCCTGTATCGACTGCTGCTGCACACCGTCCACTTCTTCTCCCTCATCCACCATCCGGACACGCCTTGGCGTGCCCATTTGCCACTGAGCGGTGGGGATCCCCAGTAGAGGGCTCTCTACGTGGGAGTCCTCTCCCTTTCTCTCGGGGATCTGGGGTGGAGGGTGCTGCATGCAGCGGTCCCCTGCAACCGCAGATTGCGGTGGTTCATGGACTCCCAGCCCAACTGCTTGTTCTGTGGTGCTGTGGAGTCCGTGGACCATGTGTATATTGGGTGTGGGCATTTGCACTCCCTTTTTGATTTACTCAAAAGCCTACTTCTCTGTTTTTGGTTGCACTTCAGTCCCACACTCCTGATCTTTGGACACCCAGAACGGAAGGGAGAAAGCAGGTCTGAAGACCTCCTCGTGGGTCTGTTCCTGGGCCTGGCCAAACTGGTCATAAACAGGTCCAGGCAGTGAGCCGTGGAGGGGGTCGTTAGGGCCGACTGCCTGCCCCTCTTCCGCGGTTACATTAGAGCCCGGGTGTCCTTGGAGAAGGAGCATGCGGTATCCAACAACATCCTGGATTTGTTCAGGGAGAGGTGGGTGCTGCAGGGAGTGGAGTGCATTATTTCCCCGTCCAATTCTATTTTGATTTAACCCCTGCCTTCCCTTTCACTGTTTGATCACACAGCATTGCCCTTTGATGGGAAGGGCACTGCTTGTCATTGGGCAGTTGGGTGTTTCCTATCTTCCTGGTGGTGGAAACTGAATAAAATTCGTGCACCTTGTGTCTCACTGTGTCTCACACCTGCACACACGCAATATGGGTGCAGGGGGGGAAAATAAGCACTACAGCAGTTAGGCGGCAGTGTGGGGGGTAATTAAAAAAAAACCACAAGGGTCACAGGTCCTGTTCACTCTGAAAGCTGGGTCTGGGGGAGCCAGACCAGTATTACATACAATGCATGTGTAAATGAAGAGGAACTTGGTGACAGGATACTGGCCACTGTGAGCTATTTCACCTTCTAAATTTGTTTGTCATTTTCCTGCTTTCTATCATCAGCTTTATTTCCTTTCAATTTGAGCAACCCTCAGGTTTGCATTCCTCTGACAAACTTAAATCTAATCACGCATCCAGAAAAAATCTTATTCTTGTAGCAATGTTAGAGTTGTATTCTATAGCAATGACCAATACTTTGCCAGCAACAGAGGGAAAACTCAAACCAGTCTTGGATGGTCTCTGGTTGGTCAGCTCCAGCCAATGTGTATTATTTGGCATAAAATCAACATCAAACTTTGGATATAAATGGTATAGCAAGGATTGATGACGCGACATCTGTTAATAATGTGAAGTTAATAAAGAAAATCATAAGATGATATTAACAGATTTCAGGAGAACATGGAAAGACTGATGAAATGGGCATCGATGTAGCTGAACCTTAATATGATTTAATACGAAATTACATGTTCTCAAAGGAAGCAAAATATGATACAATTAGAAACTAAACAGTGCAAAACCTTAAAGGAGGTGTCAGAGTAGAAACCTGGAGTTGTGTGTGCAGGCATGTTTGAAGGTGGTCTTGCAAATTGAAGGTTGTTAAAGAACTAATGTCAAAAGCTTGCAATTTTATATATTAGTAAAAGCAATTACAGAATAAAGGAAATTAAAGTCAATTTCTATAAGACACTGGTAAGTATCCATTGATAATATTGCATTCACACTGGAAAAAGATGAGAAGAGGAAATTTAATTGCAGTGTTCAGAACCATAGGGTTTTTTAAAAAATATTTTCTCCTATATCCTCCATTTCCGGTGCAAGAGAGTTTGTAATCACAGAACACAATTTAAAGCAATCGACAAGGATTCTGACAGGAAATGATAAGAGTTCTTTACAAACAGTGAGTTATTGTATTCTGGAAAGTGCTACCTGACCTGATATTGAATCAGTTGGAATATTCAATTGAGAAATGAATAACTACTTGACAAAGGAGATCTGCAGAATGATCAGTGATGGTGCATAGAATTGGAGTGATCAGACTGATCATCAATGGGACAGTACAAGCACAAAAATTCTATGGTGGAATAGTTTCTGATTAGATCCCAGTTTGTAGCTCACCACAAGACCCTCATCAACCCAAACCCTACCCAGAACAGGTTAATTCCTCTGATTAAATTCCAACCTTTAATTTACACTCGGTCGTCCATATTTCTTTGTTTTGTGGTTCATTACTTTCTGACAGACTTTTATAAAGAAATACAGAAAGGTTTACATCACAGAAGGAATCCTGGCTGGCTGGAAAACAGTTAAACAATTTAATTAAACCCTCCAATTCCTGTTGATTATGTGGTCTCGAGTGTAACATGAGTTCTTGATCTTCACCTCCCTCTGGTTGAAAATCAATACTCCTTAAACTTTTACAGTGAATACATTGTGATTTATACCTTGGCATTGCCAAATGGAATCAGCAAGATATTCATAGCTCCTTCCAGTCTGAACCAAGTTGGACAGAGTTGGTTGCTCATGAAATTACGGCAGTCTGGGCAGAGAGTCTCGTAGAAAAGGCCGAGCTGCACAGGCGCACGTGACCTGGTTTCAGCAGCTATACACCTGCCCATAACCTACAGACAGCAAAAGACAAAGACTTAATGAGATTTTGCATTGGTGTTTATAAGAGGTGGGATAAACTTCACACATAAACAACTTATGACCTGGTCCTGATATATCTTGGACCTCAACCACCAGGACTGGGGGGTAACAGTAACACTTAAATGGCAGATTATGAAAAGTAACAAAACATTTCTGATTTCATTGGTGCACAAGTCATGAATACAATAACAACCAGCAAAATGTCAATCCACTCACAGCCCAAAGAAACAGGACAATTGTCAACTCCACATGAAGCTTCATCCTGACAGTCTGGTCCAAATTCTGACCTCTATGTGTTTGGTGTCTGTTTAAATACTGGCAATGATTACTTCACAGTTACTGATAGAAACCACATTAACCCTGAAATAATTCCAGTCAAAATGCTCGAGCCTGATGACACACTGAGATGACAGCAGGGTAGTGGCCAGATCACTGGGCTACTAATCCTGAATTCCTCAAGCTAACATTTGGGAACATCTTTCTCCTTGTAGATGGTGACTTGTGAATTCAAATAAAAAACAAAGTCTGGAATTAAAAGCTAGTCCAATGATGGGAATGAAGCCATTGCAAACTGTTGTCAAAATAAATGTGACTCACTAATGCCTTTCAGGGAAGGCAATCTGCTCTTCTTACATGGTCTGACCCACGAGTGACTCCATACCTACAGCAACATGGTTGACTCTTAAGTGCTGTCTGGGCAATAAAGTCACATCCCATAACAAAAAAGAATTCTTTAAGATGGTACATTCAGTTGGTTAAAACAGAGATTTTATGGTTTGTCAGGTGGCAGCAAAGGAGGAGAAAGTGGGGACTGCAGATGCTGGAGATCAGAGTCGAAGAGTGTGGTGCTGGAAAAGCACAGCCAGTCAGACAGCATCCGGGGAGCAGGAGAGTTGACGTTTCAAACATTAGCCCTTCATCAGGAACCATTTGAGGGAGAGGCACTGTGTCCACTACTTTCCCATCTATGTGGCAATTTTACCACATATGGGATCTGTCAAGGAGCCCAGTCACCCGTAGACCTGTAATTAATAATCAATGATTGCTTAAGGACCTCCTCATGCTGCAGGGTTTTTATCTACGACTGAGGAGAGTCACCCTCCATCCCGAATGGAGAACTTTGAGTAGACTGCTGGCCAGGTAATGATTAGAGTGACTTCCTGTTTCAGCACTTCTTTCCACCCGGGCACCTTCAATATGTATCCATCCATAGGATTTCCCCTATCGTAGACCTGTCATTCTTCCACTTGGAACCCTCTGTTGGGTTGGGTCAGACTGACTTCTGAGAGGCTTCAGCCTTTGCCTGGACTTCTGGTTCCTCATGTTCACCCAGAAGGTGGTACTATTGTCACGGGTGCTATTGGAACAGCAGAGCAGTTCCTGAAGGCAGCAGCTTCCCCAGATTAAAGTGGGAAGTGGATGCCAGCAAGTCATTGGCTTTGTTCTGGGATTAGTATGAACTCCCTTTTTCTTCTCCAACTGCTCTGCAGACCCCCAAAGGTCATGTGTGGCAGTGAATGGGGAAGCCATGTGTGCATGTGTAATAGCGATTGGCATGGGCAGACTGTCAAAGCTTAGTGAGGATGTTAGCCTCCAGCGTAATGTGCAGATGACAGCAAAGATAGGAGATGCTCGGGAAAGAAATGTTTAATCTTCCTTAAATATGCAGAATATATAAAGAATTATAAAATGTTTACAGAAAGGAAGCAGGTTACTCTGCCTCTTTAACCATTAAAATACAGGTCTCTCTTTATATCCAGAAGTGCTCTAATATAACTGAATTGTTTTTTTACCACCACCAAAGCACCTGTATCACTTTCCATCTATTGTCCACCATCAACAAATCAACCATGTTTCTAATTCATTAATTTACATGCTCAGTAAGCAAGGACTGAGTGTCATACAGTGTTGGTGTCCCAAGTCCAGGATCAAGTCCTACCTGCACTCAAGGTGTGTAATAACCTAAATAGGTTAACTGTAAAGCCTGTCCAGAGTAATAATTATTCTGCCTCCATACTGTTTATGCATCACATAAGCATTCACCATCCAATCAGAGTAATCTTCTATTTCTTTCTCCCATGTACCTTTATATAGTGTTTCCTTAAATGCATAAACATACTTGATCCAATATTAATCAGACTTGTCCCAGCTCTTCACTGTAGACAGACAGAAGGCTGGAAGAACACAGCAAGGCGGGCAGCACACACTGTGGCAGCAACTTTCACATTCTCTCCACACTCTGGCTGAAGATGTTTCTCCTGAATGCTCAATGGGCTTGAAGTGCAGAGTAAAAGCTTCAAACTGGTCATCTTCCATCAGTACTGATGCAAAACATCACAAGGTTGTTGACTCTGGAAGAGATTATGCTGTGTTCAGTCTTGTGTTAAACTCAACAGTGTAAACAATTACAAATGCATTAAGTAAAAAGATATTCTTACCAATAGCCTAGGATCAACTCTCTCTCATACCCTACCCATGACAACTTCTTCCAAAATCTGCTCCGTGATAACAGACTGCCTGCCTCACTTTTATGGCCATTAGCTCTGAACTTGTGCAGCCATTTTAAAGACCCTTTCAGCTTCTCATTTCGAGAGAAAAGAACTTCATGTTGCCCAACCTTCCCAAATAATTGGTTTTGTTCAGTTCTGATCTTATCCCTGTGAACATTTCAAACAACTTTTTCTAACACTTGCATATCCTTTTTGTGATAAGAACTGTGCATGACATTGCAAATGAGGTCTATCCATGTAACAGATGAAAGACCCATGTTGGAGAAGAGATAGCAAAATGAGTCACGTCGTGGCACCTATAGATTTGAAAATAAATTTGATGAAATGTCTTTTTTATGAAAATCTCAGGCTTTTGGTTTAACAGAAAATACAGCAGCTTGGAAGGGAATTTGCCTAAGGCACAGGAACCATTGGGAGCAATGTGTATCTGCTGAAAGAAACCACTGCATTAATACTAAGATTGCTTTGACAGCAACTTGGAAAGGTTCTTGCAGATGGTGGTGTTCCAATAGATCTGTCACCTTATTAAAAATCTTTAATAACAATAAACTTGTTAAGTTTTTAACACCAGCATCAATTTGTACTGAAAAAGTTATTTTAAAAAAGAGAAGAAAAGACTCGAGATCTAAAAATAAACTAATGACCTTTATTTTACATAAAGATGTGAAATACACATGCGACTCACCATGGGCTGCTTTCCTTGCACTCACTGTGGTTCATGACCATTATTCCATCAATGGTCTCATTGGAGGTCGGCCTCTTGAGCTGAATCTTTTAACCCCACCCACTCACCACTTCTTCTGGTCTCTGGCCTCTCAATACACTTCTCATTTCAATGCTCACTTTGGAAATTATAATTCTACTTGCAGCAAACCTTCCTTCAAGCATCTTTTTCTACTTGTACGTGGTATTCCCACTTCAAACACATGCCCAGATGTACTCACTTAGACTCTTACTCAGGCAAAGTGTCTCTCACACAGTCTGTGCTTGTTACTGACCCACAACCTTCCCGTCGAGAAGGACAAGGAAAGTCGTTACATGGGAACATTACCTAGTTCTCCTCTAAGACAGTCACCATCCTGACTTGGAAATATATCAGTATTCCCTTAGCGTCGCCAGGTCGAAATCCCAGAACTCATTTCTCAACAGGATTGTGGATGCACACAAAGTGATTGGGTATTGTTTTTTGATTTTTTTGCATGGATTATAGATATTACTGACTAGACAAGTATTTATTTTTCATTCTTAATACACACGAGCTTTGACATTTAAAGAAGACATTGGTACTTTCCTGAGAAGTGACTTTTGTTTCAAAGCTCAAAATGTAGAATCACTGTGGCTAGAACTAAGAAACTGCACGAGACAGAAAACATTGGTTGAAGTAAGACCATAAAACCATGACATATGGGAGCAGAATTAGGCCATTTGACCCACTGAATCTGCTCCACCAAATAATCATGGTCGATATGTTTCTCACCCTATTGTCCTGCCTTCTCCCCAGAACCCTTGATCTGCTTACCAGTCAACAACCTATCTACCGCCATCTTAAGTACACTCAGTAACTTTTCCACCTCGGCTCTCTGTAGCAATGAGTTCCACAAGCTAACTACTCTGTAGCTGATGAAATTCCTCATCTCAGTTCTAAAGGGTTATCCTTCATTCTGAGTCTATGACCTCAGGTCCTAGTCTCTCCTAATACTGGAAACATCTTCTTCACGTCTACCCTGTCCAGACCTCTCAGTATTCTTTAAGTGTCGATGAGATTCCCCCCCACCCCCTCATCCTTTTAAACTCCATTGAGTACAGAGCCAGAATCTTCAACTACTCCTCATATGACAAGCCCTTCCTTCCCAGATTCATTCTTGTAAATTTCTTCTGGAATGTCTCTAACACCAGCACATCCTTCCTTAGATATGGGGTCCAAACCTAATCTCAATATTTCAAATACTGTCTGACCAGGGCCTTATACAGCCTCAGCAATACATCTCTGTTCTTGTATTTTAGTCCTCTGGAAATGAATGCTAATATTGCATTTGCCTTCTTAACTGCCAACTGAATTTGCATGTTAACCTTAAGAGAATCCTGAACTAGGACTCTTCAGTCCCTCAGTGCTTCCGATTTCTGAAGTCCTTCCCTACTTAGAGAGTAGTCTGCATATAACCTCACACTTCCCCACCTTGTACTCCATCTGCCACTTCTTTGCCCACTCTCTCAGCCTGTCCAAGTCTTTCTGCAGCCTCCCCATTTCCTCAACACTACTTGTCTCTCCACTTACCTTTATATCATCTGCAAAATTAGTACTATGCCCTCAGTTCCTTCATCCAGTTCGTTAATATACAATGTGAATAGATGTGGTCCTATCACAGACCCTTGTAGAACTTCACTGGTCACCAGCTAACATCCTGAAAAAGACTCCTTTACTCGCTGCCTTCTGCAAGTCAGCCAACCTTCTATCCATGACAGCACCTTGTCTGTAACACCATGGGCTCTTATCCTAATTAGCAAACTCCTGTGTTGAACCTTGTCAGAGGTCTTCTGGAAATCCAAAAAGATCCCACCCTCTGATTAACTTGCTTGTCACCTCCTTAAAGAATTCTAACAGATTTGTGATGCATGACCTCCCCTTGATGAAGCTGTAGGGTGTAAGTTTACTCACTAAGCTGTAGGTTTGATATCCCGACGTTTCATTACCTGGCTAGGTAACATCATCAGTGGTGACCTCCAAGTGAAGCGAAGCTGTTGTCTCCTGCTTTCTATTTATATGTTTGTCCTGGATGAGGTTCCTGGGGTTTGTGGTGATGTCATATCCTGTTTGTTTTCTGAGGTGTTGATAGACAGTATCTAGATCTATGTGTTTGTTTATGGTGTTGTGGTTGGAGTGCCAGGCCTCTAGGAATTCTCTGGCATGTCTTTGCTTAGCCTGTCCCAGGATAGATGTGTTGTCCCAGTCGAAATGGTGGGTTTTTTTTCCTCCATGTGTAGGGCTACAAGGGAGAGATGGTCGTGTCTTTTTGTGGCTAGCTGGTGTTCGTGTATCTTGGTGGCTAACTTTCTTCCTGTTTGTCCTACATAGTGTTTGTGGCAGTCCTTGCAAGGAATTTTGTAGATGACGTTGGTTTTGTCCATGGGTTGTACTGGGTCATTTAAGTTTGTTAGTTTTTGTTTGAGAGTGTTGGTAGGTTTGTGTGCTACTAGGATTCCGAGGGGTCTTACTAGTCTGGCTGTCATTTCTGAAACTTCTTTGATGTATGGTAAGGTGGTTAGGGTTTCTGGTTGTGTTTGGACTGCTTGTCATGGTTTGTTCTTGAAGAATCTGTGGACTGTATTTTTTGAGTATCCGTTCTTCTTGAATACATTGTATAGGTGGTTCTCCTGTTTTCCGAAATTCGTCTGTGCTGCAATGTGATGTGGCTCATTGGAATAGTGTTCTGATACAGCTTCGTTTGTGTGTGCTGGGATGGTTGCTGGTGTAGTTAAGTATTTGGTCAGTGCTTGTCGGTTTTCTGTATGCACAGGTTTGTAGTTCTCCGTTGTCCTTTCTTTCGACTGTGATGTCCAGGAATGCAAGTTTGTTGTCAGTTTCTTCCTCCTTGGTGAACTTTATGCCTGTGAAGGTGTTGTTGATGATGTTAAATGTCTTTTCTATCTTGTTTCATTTTGTGATGTCAAAGGTGTACTGACTCAACCCCATTTTACCATGCAGCAAACAGCAATTAGTGGTATGCCTAATAAGGGTAACAGAGTTTAAGTGTGGCTATTTTACCTGTAAATGGACTGGATAAAACCACTCACTTATCAATACTGTGAAGGACAAATGAGAATGTATGAGAGATGATTTTTTTTCAGCAGAACATTAGGGAACCAAGCAGGCATGAACTATTTTAGTTCTGGTAATGCACATCATACAACAAATTGATTAATAATGTTGTTGTAAAACAGCCTTTAGGAAACAGTGACCATAATATGACAGAATTATACACAAAACCTAGGGCCTAAAATTAAACAAAAGAAATAGAGAAGGTATGAAGAGCAAGTTGGCAATAGTGGATCGGGAAACTGCACTAAAGGATTTGACAGCCAGCAAGTAATGGTTCACATTTGAAGAATTATTACATAGTTTATAGCGGGACCACGCTCCTTTAATATGCAAAAACATAGCAAGAAAATGTTCCAACCATGGCTGACATGGAAATCAATAATCATAATAGTCAATGGAAAAGCCTATTTTGTCAAAATATAGGTAAGCCTATTGGAGAACTTAAAAATTTTGTAAAGAGGACTGAAAATTGATAAGATATGGAAAATAGACAGACAGTAAACTAATGAGAAACATAAAACCAGCGGCTTTCTTCATCTAACTCATCTCTTCTCAGCTCCTTTTTAATGTGACAAGTGTGTCATTAAAATACTTTCTTGCACGCAAAACAAAATTCTGACACTTCTGTCTGGCTTGTTCTTTAAACAGTTTTAAAACATTCAGTCTTCCCTAATCCCACTCAAATTGGAATTTATTTCATTGTTTTGGGGCTAGGAAAAATAACTCCTGTGTTTTCTTTCTTTGCATTATCTTGTAACTCACAAAATAGTTAATTTAAATCATGATTTAAACTGAATTCTGATTTCTGAAAATCCACTGTGATGGGTGTTGTTAACTCCAGTGCAGGTTAGCTCCAGTGCAGGTTAACTCTAGTGCTGGTTAACTCTAGTGCTGATTAACTCCAGTGCATGTTAACTCTAGTGCAGGTTAACTTTAGTGCTGGTTAACTGTAGTGCTGATTAACTCTAGTGCTGGTTAACTCCAGTGCTGCCTCAACACTTTCTGTGAATGAAGCAGATTTAAAAAGAGTCTGCCACTGTCTCCAAGTCTCAATTAATATCCACCCACCTGGTCTTCCAATTAATATCCACCCACCTGGTCTTCCAAAGTGCATCACTGCTCACTTTTCATGGTTTACTTCGATCTGCCATTTATAACCCACTGCAATCTAAGATCTTCCTCCTTATTGTCAAGGACCTGGCCAACATTTGTGTCATCCGCAAATTTTCTTATCCCTCCCATATTCCCACCTACATTTAAGTAATAGGCAGCAGAAATGATATTGAATCTACATTTATCCCAATTGAAGACTGAAATATGAAGAAATTACTTCTCTCAATGGGCTGTGAGTCTTTGGATCACCTTGCCACAGAGAGATGTGGGGACAGATTCTTTTTGTGTATTTAAGGCCGAGATAGGCACATTCATGATCAGTTGGGGAATCAAAGGTCACAGGGAAAATGGCAGGAAAGCAGATGCAGGGAATGTTGGAACAGCCATGATCCTATTGAATGGCGAAACAAGCTCGAGGAGTAAAACAGCCTAAATCTGGTTCTATTTCTTATGGTCTTATTTATGAATATCACAAACAATAAGTGACCCAGCAATGATGCCTGTGGCATGCTACTGGACACTGGTCTCCAGTCACAAACAACCTTCTACCACATTCTCAGCCTCCTGCCACTAAATCAATTTTAGATTCAACTTGCCAAGTTACCCTGGATTACATGTATATTTACCTTCTTTAGCAGTTTCCCATGCGGGACTTTGTCAAAGGCCTTGTTGAAATCCATTTAGATTAGATTACTTACAGTGTGAAAACAGGCCCTTTGGCCCAACAAGTCCACACCGACCCACCGAAGCGCAACCCACCCATACCCCTACATTTACCCCTTACCTAACACTACGGGCAATTTAGCTTGGCCAATTCACCTGACCCGCACATCTTTGGACTGTGGGAGGAAACCGGAGCACCCGGAGGAAACCCACGCAGACACGGGGAGAACGTGCAAACTCCACACAGTCAGTCGCCTGAGTCGGGAATTGAACCCGGGTCTCAGGCGCTGTGAGGCAGCAGTGCTAACCACTGTGCCACCGTGCCGCCCATAACTACCACTGATTTGTTAAAAGGATATTGACAAATTGCACTGGCTGATGGAAACACAGAACTATCAGATTTTATAAAATTATGCTGTGTGAAATGAAAATTGTGCCAGCAAATTTTCAATGATTAACCAACAAGGTCATTGAAGGATGAGGCAACTGTTTTGTGTACTTTGACAATTTGGTTGCACTCAGTTAAACCTGGGAGGAACACTTTACACACTTGACAGAAATTGTTTGAACATTTAAAACACTTGACAATAATTGTTTGAACAGTTACAAAAAAGCAATTGGTCTGAAACATAATTAACCCAAGCAAAAGTGAGTTAATTAGGTCACATTGTGGGACATCGCCTGTTAGCACCGAAAGAAGTAAAAAGAAGTTTTCCAGTGCTTATGACAAAACAATAAATTTTGTTGTATATCAATATGGATGGCTTACTATGAATGCTTGTTCCAAATTTCAGCATTGCAGTGGCTCCTTTGACAAGTTTGTTAAAGAAAGGCAAGGAATTTGAATGGACAGAGGAATGCCAGCTTGAAAGTTGTAATGACCACTACAGTGAGCTTAATACAACAAAGCACCTTCAGCCACTTTTACTGCCTGTTAAACAGTAATTCTTCTTTTATTCATTCACAGGATGTAGCTTTTGCTGACTGGGTGAACATTTATTGGCCAAACCTAGCTATCCTTGGATATAACTGAGGGCTGTACTAGGCTATTTCAGAGAGTCAAACACATTGAGTCTGGAGTCGAACATTGGTCAGACCAGATAAAAACAATGACTGCAGATGCTGGAAACCAGATTCTGGATCAGTGGTGCTGGAAGAGCACAGCAATTCAGGCAGCATCCGAAGTGCAGCGAAATTGACGTTTCGGGCAAAAGCCCGTCATCAGGAATAAAGGCAGTGAGCCTGAAGCGTGGAGAGATAAGCTAGAGGAGGGTGGGAGTGGTGAGAAAGTAGCATAGAGTACAATGGGTGAGTGGGGGGAGGAGATGAAGGTGATAGGTCAGGGAGGAGAGGGTGGAGTGGATAGGTGGAAAAGGAGATAGGCAGGTCGGACAAGTCCGGACAAGTCATGGGGACAGTGCTGAGCTGGAAGTTTGGAACTGGGGTGAGGTGGGGGAAGGGGAAATGAGGAAACTGTTGAAGTCCACATTGATGCCCTGGGGTTGAAGTGTTCTGAGGCAGAAGATGAGGCGTTCTTGCCCCCGGCGTCTGGTGGTGAGGGAGCGGCGGTGAAGGAGGCCCAGGACCTTCATGTCCTAGGCAGAGTGGGACGGGGAGTTGAAATGTTGGGCCACAGGGTGGTGTGGTTGATTGGTGCGGGTGTCCTGGAGATGCCCACACCTCCTCCCTCACCTTTATCCAAGGCCCTAAAGGAGCCTTCCACATCCATCAAAGTTTTACCTGCACATCCACTAATATCATTTATTGTATCCGTTGCTCCCGATTCGGTCTCCTCTACATTGGGGAGACTGGGCGCCTCCTAGCAGAGCGCTTTCGGGAACATCTCCATTTTGTGTTGTTGCAGCATGGCATCACGCTCTGAATCCCAATCTCTCTCCCAATAAAACCTAACACGCTGTATGCCTTCTTACCAACAGTATCACCTTGGGTGGCAACTTTTAGGGATCTGTGTACATGGACACCAAGATCCCTCTGCACATCCACACTACCAAGAATCTTTCCATTGATCCAGTACTCTGCCTTCCTGTTATTCTTCCCAAAGCGTATCACCTCACATTTAGCTGCATTGAATTCCATTTGCTACCTTGCAGTCCAATTCTGCAGTTTATCCAAGTCCCCCTGCAACATTCTCCTACACTGTCCACCATTCCACCGACTTTAGTGTCATCTGCAAACTTACTAACCCATCCACCTATGCCTGCATCCAAGTAGTTAATAAAAATGATAAACAGCAATGGTCCCAAACCAGATCCTTGTGGAACACCGCTAGTAACCAGACTCCAGGCTAAGTATTTTCCATCAAACACCACTCGCTGCCTTCTTACAGAAAGCCAGTTTCTAATCAAAACTGCTAAATCAGCTTCAATCCCATGCCTCTGCATTTTCTCCAACAACCTACCATGTGGAACCTTATCAAAGACTTTACTGAAATCTGTGTACACCACATCAACTGCCCTACCCTCATCCACACACTTGGTCACCTTCTCAAAAAACTCAATGAGGTTTGTGAGACACAACCTGCCCTTGACGAAACCATGTTGACTATCTGAAATCAAATTGTTGCTGCTGGATGATTATAAATGATTATAAATCCTATCTCTTATAATCCTGCACAAAACTTTTCCGACAATATACGTAAGGCTCACAAGTCTATAATTACCTGGGTCATCTCTACTGCCCTTCTTGAACAAGGGCACAACATTGCAATTCTACAGTCCTCTGGTACTAAACCTGTAGACAATGACGACTCAAAGATCAAGGCCAAACATTCCGCCATCTCCTTCCTTGCTTCCTAGAGTATTCTTGGAAAAATCGCATCTGGCCCAGGGGACTTATCTACTTTCACACCTTCTAGAATTGATAACACCTCCTCCTTACTAACCTCAATCCTTTCAAGTCAAATAGCCCATATCTCAGTCTTCTCCTCTACAATATTCTCCTTTTTCTGAGTGAAAACAGATGAGAAATATTCATTCAGCATCTCTCCAATCTCTACAGGGTCCACACACAACTTCCCACTTCTGTCTTTGACTGGCCCTATTCCTACCCTCATCATTCTTTTATTCCTCAAAGTTCTTCTATGGAGTTTTTCTTTATTCTATCTGCTGAAGACTGCTCATATCCTCTCCTTGCTCTTCTTAACTGTCTCTTTAAATCCTTTCTAGCTACTCTGTAACACTCCATCGCCTAATCTGAACCATCTTGCCTCAATGTCACATAAGCCACCCTCTTTCGCTTAACAAGAGATACAATTTCTTTAGTAAACCATGGTTTCCTTACCTTATCACTTCCTCCCTGCCTGACAGGTACATACCTATCAAAGACATGCAATATCTGTTCCTTAAACCTACTCCACATTTCGATTGTCCCCATCCCCTACCTTTTGCTGCCCCGTCAATGGTAAGGTCCTGGGGATTGTTGCTGAACAAAGAGACCTTGGAGTGCAGGTTCATAGTTCCTTGAAAGTGGAATACCAGGTAGTTAGGATAGTGAGGAAGGTGTTTGGTACACTTGCCTTTATTGGTCAGTGCATTGAGTATAGGAGTTGGGAGATCATGTTGTGGATGTACAGGACATTAGTCAGGCCACTTTTCGAATACTGAATACAATTCTGGTCTCCCTGCTATAGGATGTTGTTAAATTCAAAAGTTTTCAGAAAAGCTTTACAAGGATGTTGTCAAGATTGGAAGGTTTGAGCTATAAGGAGATGATGAATAGGCTGGGGCTTTTTTCCTAAGAGGCTGAGATGTAACCTTATATAAAATCATGAGGGGCATGGACAGGGTGAATAGTTAAGGTCTATTCTCCAAGGTAGGGGAGTCCAAAACTAGATGGCAAAGGTTTAAGGTGAGAGGGGAAAGATTTAGAAGCAATCTAAGGAGCCACTTTTTCGCGCAGACAGTGGTCGATGTATGGAATGAGCTCCAGAGGAAGTGGTGCAGACCGACACAATTACAACATTTAAAAGGCACCTGGGTGGGTACATGAATAGGAAGAGTTTAGAGGGATATGGGCCAAATGCTGGTAAGTGGGACTACATTAACTTAGGATATCTGGTCTGCATGGATCAGTTGGACCAAAGGATCTGTATAGTTATATGGCTCTACAATTCTAAATGCAGCTTTATTTGTTTGTTCTTTCTTTGCTTTTTCTGTTGTTTAATACAAGTTACCATGAAAACTGTTTGAAGGCTTTACAACATGTGATGTTCCCACATTCAGCAAAGACAAGTTGTTACGCTACCCTGGGCTTTAGGGAAAGACCCCTTCCTGATGAAGGGTTTTTGCTTGAAACGTCGATTTTCCTGCTGTGCTTTTCCAGCACTACTCTAATCTTGACCCTAATCTCCATCGTCTGCAGTACCCACTTCTGCCTCGCTGGAAAAAGCAGTGAGACTAATGATAGGTAGTCTTTGTCAGTGCCTTATAGAACATAGAACATAGAAAGATACAGCGCAGTACAGGCCCTTCGGCCCTCGATGTTGCGCCGACCGAATCCTACCTAACCTACACTAGCCCAATAACTTCCAAATGCCTATCCAATGCCCGCTTAAATGACCATAAAGAAGGAGAGTTCACCACTGCTACTGGCAGGGCATTCCATGAACTCACAACCCGCTGTGTAAAGAATCTACCCCTAACATCTGTCCTATACCTACCACCCCTTAATTTAAAGCTGTGTCCCCTAGTAACACCTGACTCCATTAGCGGTAAAAGGTTCTCAGTGTCTACCCTATCTAAACCCCTAATCATCTTATACACCTCTATCAAATCTCCCCTAAACCTTCTCTTCTCCAATGAGAACAGCCTCAAGTGCCTCAGCCTTTCCTCATAAGATTTTCCTACCATTCCAGGCAACATCCTGGTAAACCTCCTCTGCACTCGTTCCAATGCCTCCACATCCTTCCTATAGTATGGCGACCAAAACTGCACACAATACTCCAGATGAGGCCGCACCAGAGTCTTATACAGTTGCAACATGACCTCAGGACTCCGGAACTCAATTCCTCTACCAATAAAGCCCAGTACACCATATGCCTTCCTCACAGCACTATTTACCTGGGTGGCAACTTTCAGAGATCTGTGTACATGGACACCAAGATCCCTCTGCTCATCCACACTACCAAGTAGCCTACCATTAGCCCAGTAATCCATCTTCTTGTTACTCCTACCAAAGTGAATGACTTCACACTTAGCTACATTGAATTCCATTTGCCACATTTCTGCCCAGCTCTGCAACTTATCTATATCCCGCTGTAACCTACCACTTCCTTCCTCACTATCCACAACTCCACCGACTTTTGTGTCATCCGCAAACTTGCTTACCCAGCTTTCAAGCCCTTCCTCTAGATCATTTATAAAGATAACAAAAAGCAATGGTCCCAAAACAGATCCTTGTGGTACACTGCTAGTAACTGCACTCCAAGATGAACATAGTCCATCAACTACTACCCTCTGTCTCCTTCCAGCCAGCCAATTCCTAATCCAAACCTCTAATGTATCCTCAATGCCATACCTCCGTAGTTTTTGCATTAGCCTACCATGGGGAACCTTATCGAACGCCTTACTAAAATCCATATACACAACATCTACTGCTTTACCCTCGTCCACTTCCTTAGTCACTTTCTCAAAGAACTCAATTAGGTTTGTGAGGCACGACCTGCCCTTCACAAAACCATGCTGGCTATCCTTGATCACGTTATTCCTATCCAGATGTTCATAAATCTTATCCCTTACCATTCTCTCTAAGACTTTGCCCACCACTGAAGTCAGACTCACTGGCCTATAGTTACTAGGGCTATCCCTACTCCCTTTCTTGAACAAGGGGACCACATTCGCTATCCTCCAGTCCTCTGGTACTATTCTCGTTGACAATGACGACATAAAAATCCAGGCCAATGGCTCTGCTATCTCCTCCCTAGCTTCCCATAGGATCCTAGGGTAAATGCCATCAGGCCCAGGAGACTTATCTATTTTCATCCTCTCCAATATTCCCAGAACCTCTTCCCTGCATATTTTCTTCTTGTAGCCAGAGCTACACTGACAGTTGATTAGACAGGTGATGATTTAAGATAGCAATACATTCACAGATGTGATATCTTATTTACAAGGAAGTGTCATCCATGTCACCGGTGTTTTTCTTTTTCACTTACACCCCACGTCCACTATTAAGACCTGGCAGTGATTGAACTGGTGCACAGTAGGATGTTACAATGTTCACGGTTTAAATTAATTATTCATTTATGTCTTTCTAAGTATTGTCGCTGCTTAATCTCACCGCTTCTCCAAATTGTCAGATGTTTGTCTAACGTCCAGCACTAGGCAACACTGAAGTACCTGTGATTGCAACATATCTATATATTGGGAGCTTTAATAACTGTCTGTTGAATATTTCAATATCATGCTGCTCACATCTCGTTCTTATGTTGCAAGAACTCACATAAGGGATACAGTGTCAGATACAAATTGCCTGTGGAAGGCAAAGCCCACACTACAGCAGCAACACACCAATCAAAACACAGTTTCAACATTTTGTTAACTATCACTTCCCAGTGATTTTCCTGAGTTATTTTCAACTATTCCATTTCCCGATTTATAGCTGTTTCTGGAATGATACCTGTACCTTCTATAGTCAAACTTCTATCGTCAAACAGATGTAAATTATCTGTTCAGTTTTGGGCTATCTGCTTACTTTCCATTATTAATTTACACACTCACTTTTTATTGGACCAGTGATCACTTGATTAATTTTCTTTTAATATCTAAAAAAAACTTATACTGTCAGTCTTTATATTTCTAACTAGCCTTATCTTGTGCTCCAATATTTTCTCCAAATCATTCTTCACTTTTCTTATTCTGTCTAATCTTCTGACCCACTATTTATCATTTGATGTTAAGGTTGATACTAGCTTTAACCTTGCAAGTTAATCACAGATGGTGGACCATCCCTTGGAAATTTTCTTAGATATTCAAATGTATCTATTCTGCGTATTCTGAAATATGCCCTTAAACGTCTGCCACTTTATCATGTGTGGTCTATCCTTTACCCTGAGTTGCCAATTCACTTTAGCCATCTCTGCTTTCATGCTTCAAAATTGACATAATTTAAGTTTAGAAATATAAAATGTTTGCCTTCATTGGAGATTACATTCTTGCAAATGTCCTTCATATTAAACTGACATTGTTTCACTGCTAGAAGCAACTGGATAATTTACAGATTATATAAGCACAGATTTTTGTAAGTATTTTAGCAGCAAAATCTGGGCCTCTGTACTTTTTAAATTCATTTGTGGGATGTGGGCCTCCCAGGCTGGGCCAGTATTTATTGCCCGTCCCAGTCGCCTTTGAGAGGGTGGGGTGAACTATCTTCTTGAACTGATCAGTCCAGGTGTTATAGTTGATCCACAATGCCCTTAGGAGGGAGTTGCAGGATTTAGACCCAGTGACACTGAAGGAACTGTGATATATTTCCCTATCAGGATGGCAAGTAGCTTGGAGGGAACTTGCAGCACCATCTTCCAGTTTCCTTCTGGATGAAAGTGGTCATAGGTTTGAAAGGTTCTGTTGAAGAATCTTTGGCAAATCTTGTGAATCTTGTAGATAGCAATACTGCTATTATTGAGTGTTGGTGATGGAGATAGTGAATGTTTGCAAACATGGTGCTAATGAAGCACACTGCTTTGCCCTGGATGGTGTCAAGCTTCTGGAGTGTTGTTGGAGATACACCCATCCAGGCAAGTGGGGAGTATTCCATCACACTTCTGACTTGTGTCATGTAGATGACCTATGGCTTTGAGGATTCAGAAGGTGAGTTACTTGCTGCAGTGTTTCTAGCCACTGTATTTATATGGCTCATCCAGTTTAGTTTTGGGTTAATGGTAGCCCCCTGATGTTGACAGTGGGGGATTCAGCAGTGATAATGCTGGTGAATGTCAAGGGGCAATGGTTAGATTCTCTTGTTGCAGATGGCCATTGCCTTTCATTTGTGTGGCATGAATGTATTTTCTTCATTATTCAAATAGCACAAGTCTTAGTGATAATCTGTTCAGTCATCTTACCCAAGAAATGTGCTGAGTTATTTTAGCAGTTATAAAGCTTGTAACACAGGAGATGTAAGTAACTGTCTATTAATAGGGTGTCCTTGCTTTCTAAGCTATTAGGAACTTTTCAAATGTCCTTCCCCTAACCTTACTGCAATCACAATTACTTGAGTTGATCAGCCGCAGTCTAAAAAATTACCGTAGTCTGTTTTAGGCTGGCTCAGTGACACAAGGTTTGAATATAACTCATTGTAACTTGCATCTGATGAGCTGATTCAGGCTGTACCTGTATTCAATAAAATGAATATTGATTATGCTTAAGATTGGAGGCTGTCTCAGTCATGATCTCAAAACAACTCAATTTTTATTTTTATTTGACTTCAGCAGATGTAGCAAAAATGTTTCAGTTTTAAAAAATTCATTACATGTTCAATTAAAGTAACAGGTACAAAAGATGCACAACAATTTAGATTCAACCTCAAGCATCTTGCTGTTGCACCAATTTGTATTTTGATGTTCTCTGCATCGTAAATGTTTCTGCTTTCTTTCCTAAAGTAGCACCAAGGATCTGCAACCAGATTTAACTTTATTTTCCTTATTCATTTGCGGGATAAAGGCATCACAGGCCATCCATAATTATCCAGAGAGCAGGTAAGAGTCAACCACAACACAACAAAAGCAGAAGATGCTCAAAATACTCAGTATGATTGGAAGCATTTGCACAGAGAGAATCAAAGTTAACATTTCAAGTTAATGATCTTTCATCAGAATTGCTTCTTTCCTCACAGATGCTAACTGATTGAGTAATTCTGATATCTTCTAACATTTAATTCAGATTTCTAGCATCTGATGAATTTTGCTTTGGTTTTACTCATGTTGCAAAAACAGAATTCAATTTTTAATTCATATCTTTGGGACGGCATAGGGGCTCAGTGGTTAGCACTGCTGCCTCACAGCACCAAGGACCCAGGTTTGATTGCACCCTTGGGTGACTGTCTGTGCGGAGTTTGCACATTTTCCCTGTGTCTGCGTGTGTTTCCTCCGGGTGCTCTGGCTTCCTCCCACAATCCAAAAGATGCGCAGGTTAGGTGAATTTGCCGTGCTAAATTGTCCATAGTGTACAGGGATGTATAGGTTAGGTGCATTAGTTAGGGGTAAGTGTAAGATAATGGGGAATGGGTTTCAGTGTGATACTCTTCAAAGCGTCGGTGTGGACTTGTAGGGCTGTAGGGCCTGTTTCCACACTATAGGGATTCTAAGATCTTCTTGTTTGTTCGGCAGCTCATGAGAGCCAGGGGTACTCCAGAAAAGTCCAGTAGAAAATTCAAGTAGTTATAATCAATGTTCCTTAGCCACTTTCAAGCATTTCACAGCAAAGATTACTCCTGGCCTTCCAGGCAATAACATTCATTATTGCTTCCAGAGAGATGGAGTTTTATTGAAGTCATCAAATAGCCACGATTAGATCATACATTTAGGAAACGAGTTTAATCCTTTAGGTTTTGCACAAGCCTTTGGCTTCACACCCTGTAAAACAAAATGATTTTGAACATCTATCACAGCAATAAAATCGCAACAGATTCATAGTTAATATATCAGCCACCTGACTTTGTGACAACAGCAATAACTGAAGCATTGGGTTACCCTCTCATTCAATCACTTTTCCAAATGACAATTTATTCAATGATGAATTCATGAGAATCAAAATAGTTTAAGCATTGCGCTAATCCTGGTGTCTGATTACACTAATCCTCGATAGATCCTCACTGTGTGGGATGGACAAATTGCCAGAAACAGACACTAACCCACGGGGAGGATTAATGGGAGATTTGAAAGTCCTATTAAATGCCTATTTTAGGGATTGTTGATTTAACCTCTTAATATCATTTCCTAGTTCACTCCACAATGTCATTGGGATAAATGTCATTGGCAATGTGGCAGTCATCATTGGGTGCTTCAATTTACAGAGGTGCATATTATTGTGGGAGTTAAAAAACAGATGAAAATCTGTTAAAGCACAGCAGGTTAGGCAGCATCTCAGGAATGTCATTCCTGATGAAGGGCTTATGCTCGAAACGTTGAATTCCCTATTCCTGAGATGCTGCCTAACCTGCTGTGCTTTAACCAGCAACACATTTTCAGCTGTGATCTCCAGCATCTGCAGACCTCATTTTTTACTAGTTAAAAAACAGATCCCTAATCTCTAGACTCAGGTTTTATCAGATGCTCCTCAGGAGAGTTAGTGGTTAATTATAGTATCCCGGGGTAGATGTCCAAAACAATTGCAAAAATCAACAGCGAAAGAGGTCTACTTGCCAGTGGCAGTATGCTTCTCAAGGGGAACATGATAACGTAGCATCGCCCAAGCTGCAAAACTAAACTGATTTAGGTTTTTCTGGTTTGGTTAGTTTTGATAGATCAGCTTTGGCTGAAGTTCCCAATTCAGGTTCATCACTTTCACAGAGACAGAGACAGAGATACACACACACACACACACACACACACAAGGCAAGAGAGAGTCCGATAAAAGTGATAGCAACTAAAGACATTATTGCAGTATGGGGGATAAAGTTAGGGGAATGGATAGCAGAAAAAAGTAATTGGGGCAGATATTGCACAACACAAGTGAATAAACATTTTACTCACCAATTGTCATCTCTTAACAATCTCCTATTTTAATCATTCCACCATTCAAAACTACACTTTCAGGTGTCTCCGTCCTAGGCTGTACAATTCCCTCCATAAACACCTGTTTTCTTTTCTATTTTAAGATACTCCCTAAAACGTGCCGATAAAAGATTTGATCATCTGGCATAATGTCTCCCCATGTGACTCAGTGTCAAAGTATTTTAAAAAAAGTTATGTTTGGCTATGACTTGTATTTATATCAGATTTTTCCCAACATGAGCTGTTTGGAATTGAGCCACAGGCCTCAGAGTCAAGTGAGAGGCCCAAGCAGCAGTTAGAACAAAACATGGAAAATAGAAGCAACAATAGGCTATTAGATACCTCCATTCAACACAATCATGGCTGAGCTTCTACCTCCACTCTATTTTCTCAACAAGTTTTCATTTCCTTGAATCCCTTAAAGATCAAAAATTTGTCTTTCAACCTGTACTATATTCAACAATAAAGCATCCACAGTCATAGAACATAGTACAGTACAGGCCCTTTGGCCCGCGATGTTGTGCCAACTTTTTATCCTACTCTCAGATAAAATTAACCGACATACCCTTCATTTTACTACCGTCCATGTGTCTATCCAAGAGTCGCTTAAATGTATCTGGCTGTACGCAGACAGTGGTAGATGCACAGAATGTACTGCCAGCAGTGGTAGTAAAGAACCAACATCTGACATCTCCCCTCAACCTTCCTCCAATCACCTTAAAAGTATGTCCCTTTGTGATTGTCATTTCTGCTGTGGGAAAAAGTCTCTGACTAGTTGGGTAGAGATTTTTAAAGACTCAAAACATTCTGGAGAAAGATGTTTCTCTTCATCTCCGTTGTAAATGATCAACCCTTTCTCTCTTGATGTCATTCATGTTCTGAGTTTCCCAGTCAGAAGGAAATAATCTCTCAGTGTCCACCCAATCACGTCGCTTCAGTATCTTGTTTCAATGAGATCACCTGTCAATCTAATCTAAACTTTCTCAGTGAGTGTGCAATGCAAATGGCAGGGGATCCAGATCTATTTTTAAAAAAAAGTGGGCGGCACGGTGGCACAGTAGTTAGCACTGCTGCCTCACAGCGGCAGAGACCCGGGTTCAGTTCCCGCCTCAGGCGACTGAATGTGTGGAGTTTGCACGTTCTCCCCGTGTCTGCATGGGTTTCCTCCGGGTGTTCTGGTTTCCTCCCACAGTCCAAAGATGTGCGGGTCAGGTGAATTGGCCATGCTAAATTGCCCGTAATGTTAGGTAAGGGGTAAATGTAGGGCTATGGATGGGTTGCGCTTCGGCGGGTCGGTGAGGACTTGTTGGGCCGAAGGGCCTGTTTCCACACTGTAAGTAATCTAATCTTCTGCACTCCAGATAGGAGCTAGTTTACTCAGTTTCTTAAATGAGTTCAGCATCTGCTCATCCCAGAAACCAATTCAGAGAATATTCATGGAACTCCCTCTAATGCAGCATTCTTCCTATGATATGGAGACCAAACTTGCACACAATTGTCCAGGTAAGGTCCGCCTAAGCCATGGAGTTACTGTAAATAAACTTATTTGGACATGTTATGGCACATCTCTACAGAGGTGGGATTTGAACCCTGGACTCCTGATCCAGACATTGAGACACTACACTTGCATCACAAGGCCACTTTCTTTTCCCCAGACTAGTTTGGCTGAAAACTACCTAAACCCTATATAATTGTAATAATATTTTCCTTATTCCTGTACTCCAACCTCTTACATTGAAGGCTAACACACCACTTGCCTTTTTGATTACTTGCTTGTGTTCCTTGTGCAGATATACTGTAGAACCTCCATATGCAAGCAAAGCTGGAGTTAGTGGGAAATGGGGCAAAACTTTCCACTGATTGGAATCATAACTGGGGCATAGGAAGCTTGTTGAGATTTTTAGAGGTTAGTAATCTTTGTTCCAGGACATCTCTGCAGAGTGACAAGCTGCACTGCGGCACAGCAGTTAGCATTGTTGCCTCATAGCACCAGTGACCTGGGTTTAATTTCAGTCTTGGGTGACTTTATGTGTGCCGTTTGAATGCTCTCCCAGTGTCTTCACGATGTGTTCTGCGTTCCTCTCAGTCCAAAGATGTGCAGGTTAGGTGGATTGGACATGATAAAAATTGTCCCATAGTGTCCAGGGATGTGCAGGCTTGGAGGCTTAGCCATGGGAAATGCTGAGTTTCAAGGATAGGATGGAGTTTGGGAATGGGTGCGATGTTCTTTGGAGAGCTGGTACAGACTTGATGGGTCAAGTGGCCTCTTTATGAACATCATAAGGTCAGAAGTGGGGATGTTCATCAATTATTGCACAACGTTCAGCACCATTTGCAATTCCTCAGATACTAAAGCAGTCTATGTTGAAATGCAACAAAATCTGGACAATATCCAGGTTTAGGTTGTCAAGTGGCAAGTAACATTTGTACCAACTCCATTTCCAACACAAAATCATCTAACCACAACCCACTGACATCCAATGGCACGGTCATCACCAAATCCTTGACTTTCACCATACTAGAGACTACCATTGACCAGAAACTGAATTGGATTAGCTGTATAGATATAATGGCTACAACAGCAGGTCAGTGGCATGCACAAAGGGTCAGATAGAAATTTATCTATGTTCATTGACAATACAAAGCTGGTAGATATGCAGACTCTGAAGAGGACGCGAAGACACTGCAAAGAGATACAGACAAGAGGCGACAAAGAGACCGATGGAGTGTAAAGAGCATGGGGAAGTGAGAGGTTGCTCACTTTAGTCATAATAATGAAAAAGCAGAAGAACTTTTTAAAAAGATGTGAAACTTGTACCTTTTCTTTATCCATTTATAGGATGTGGGTGTTGCTGGCTGGGCCAGCATTTATTACCTGTCCTTAGTTGCCCTTGAGAAGGTGTTGGTGAGCTGCCTTTGTAAACTGTTGCAGTCTGTGTGCTGTTTGCATACCCACAACACCCTTAGGTTGAGAATTCCAGGGGTTTGACACACCAACAGTGACAGAACAGTGATATATTTCCAAATCAAGTTGATAAACTTGAAAGGGTGCAGAAAAGGATGTTGTCAGGTTTGGAAGGTATGGGCTATGGGGAGAGGCTGAATAGCTGGGGCTATTTTCCCTGGAGCATCAGACACTAGTTTAGAAAATCACAAGAGGCATGGCTAGGGTTGTCATTAGACCCTTAATTCTAGATTTTTTACGGTACTAAAATTCCACCATCTGCCATGGTAGGATTTGAACTCAGATTTCTAGGTCATGGGTTGAGTTTCTGGATTAATAGTCCAGTAACAACACTGTGAGGCCGTTGCCTCCCCGAGTGTGCAGAAAATATTTTGCTCATGGGATGTGGGCACCTATGGCTAGGCCAGAATTTAATGACCATCTCCAACTGCCCTACATTGGAATGATTTGCTCAGTAACTTCAGAGGGCAATTAAGAGTTAGTGATTTTTGAGAAGATTTGTAGCTCAGGTTGATGATAAGTATGTAAGTTAGTTCACTGAGCTGGAAGGTTTGTTTTCAGACGTCTCATCACCATACTAGGTAACATCAGCAGTGAGAGTCTCTGTAAAGCATTGGTGATATGTCCTGCCTCTCTATTTATATGTCTTGGCTTCTTAAGGTGGGTGTTGTCATTTCTGATTCTTTTTTTCAAGGGAAGGTCAATAGGTCTAAATCAATGTGTTTATTAATGGAGTTCTGGTTAGAATGCCGTGTCTCTAAGAATCCTCGCATGTGTCTTTGTTTCGCCTGTCCTAGGATATGTGTGTTGTCCCAGTCAAAGTGGTGTCCTTCTTTGTCTATATGTGTAGAAACTAGTGAGAGTGGATCGTGTCTTTTGGTGGCCAGTTGGTGTTCATGTATCCTGGTGGCAAGTTTTCTGTTAATTTATTCAATGTAGTGTTTTTTACAGTTCTTGCAAGGTATCTTGTAAATGACATTAGTTTTGCTGGTAGTATTTAATGGATCCTTTAGGTTCATTAGTTGCTATTTAAATGTGTTGGTAGGTTTGTGGATGATCATGATGCCAAGGGGTCTGAGTCTGGAAGTCATTTCTGGTGTGTCTTTGATGTAAGGTAATATGGCTCTAGTTACTGTTTGTTTGGAATTAGCAGATTGCGTCGTTGGATACCCACTTTTCTTCTGCTTATTGTAGTTCTTGGGTGCTTCAGTGTGATGTAGCTCATTGAAACAATGTCTTGATGCAGCTCCATTTGTGAGTGTTGGGATGATTGCTTCTGAAGTATATGGTCCATTTGTGGTTTTTTTTCTGTAGATGCTGGTTTGAAGCTCTCCATTAACTGTACATCAACTGTCATGTCTAGAAATGGGAGTATGTTGTCATTCTCCTCCTCTTTTGTGAACTGCCAAAATATTATTGATGGTGTTGTATGTTTCCTCTAATTTGTTCCATTTGTGATGATGAAGGTGTCAGTGATGTAGTGGACCCAAAGTTTGGGTTGGATAGATAGGAGAGCAGCTCGTTCAAATCTCTGCATTCCTGCTTCCACTATGAGCCCAGATATTGGTGATCCCATGGGTGTACCATTGGCTTGTTTGTAGGTTTTGTTATTGAATATGAAGTGGGTGGTGCGGCACAGGTCCACCAGCTTGAGGATGTTGTCTTTGCTGATGAGGTTGGTGCGGTCTGGTGTTTGTGGTCCTAGTTTCTGAGTAGTGATACCAGTGCTTCTTTTGCCAGGATGATGTTAATGGATGTGAAAAGGGCTGCACTGTTAAAGGAGACCATTATTTGGTCCTCTTCTATCTTGGTGCCTTTGACGGTGTTCAGAAATTCATGGGTGGAGTGAATGGAGAGGTGTGAATCTTCAATTAGGTGTTTTAGTTTTTGGTGAAGTTCTTTGTAGTCTATATGTTGGTGTACCAGGTAGGGAGACTATGGGTCTGAGGGAGGCCCCCTGGTTGTGCATTTTTGGTAATCCATAGAAGCATGGTGTGTTGGATCCATCTGGTTCCATGTTTTGGAAGTCTGTCCTGTTTAATTCTCCTGATTTTATGTGTGTTCAAAAGGATGAGATTCTGTTTAATAGCCATGTGTTTGGGTCTGTCGCCACTTGCTGGTAAGTGTCAGTATCTGCAAGCAGAGCATTTGCCTTTTTAAGGTAATCGGATTTTTAAAAAAATAATGATCATGCGCCCCTTGTGTGCAGGTAGGATAACAATGTTTTTGTCTTTAACTTTTTCTAAGGCTTTATTTTCTTGAGCATTAATGTGTTTTCTTCCTTTTTTCGACCTAATGAGACATACCATTAACACTTCACCAGAGACTCACTGATGACCTTACTTAGCATGGTGATGAAACATCTGAAAACAAACCTTCAAGATCAGCAAGGCAATTAAAAGTATACCATTTTGCTCTGGGCCCAGAATCACATGTAGGTCAGACTGAGAAAAGATGGCAAATTTTCTTCCCTAAAGAACAGTAGAATACTAGTTGGGTTTTATGACAATGGAAACACAGCCACAATTGGGCTAGCTCTTAATTCCAGATTTTTGTTGAAATCAGATTTAACCATTAACCTGGTCATTGATGACAGAAAAAGAGGAGGAGGGCATGATCAATGGTGCTGATGTGGAGATGGCTGAGAATGTCATGTGATGATCACCAACCATCTGCTAATACAACTGTCAAGAAAGCACAACAATGTCTCTACTTCCTGAGGAGGCTGAGGATATTCAGCATGCCTGTAAAGACTCTGACCAATTTTTATAGATAGAATCATAGAATCCCTACAGTGTGGAAGCAGGTAATTTGGCTCATTGAGTCTATACCTACTTCCAAAGAGCAACCCACCCTATTATGCTCCATTTCCCATGGACAACACACCTAACCAGCATATCTCTGGACTATGGGATGAAACCGCAGCATCCAGAAGAAACCCACGCAGACTCGGGGAGGATGTGCAAAGTCCAACATGACTGCACCATAGAAAGCATTCTTTCTGGATGCAGCTTGGCTTGGTACGGCACCTGCTCTGCCCAGCACAATGAGAAACTACAGAGAGTTATGAACACAGCTCAGTCCATCACATAAACCAACCTTCCAACCTTTGACTCCATCTACACTTCTCACTGCATCAGGAAGGCAGCCAACATCAAAGACCCCTCCTACCCTGATTATAACCTTTTTCAAACTCCTCCATCAGGCAAAGACACAAACGCTTAGACACACATACCACACATACCAAGAGATTCAAGAACAGCTTCTTTCCACTGTTATTAAACTTCTGACTGGACCTCTCAAATTTTAAACTTAACATTGATCTTGCTCTTTGTGTACCTTCTCTGCAGCAGTAACATTGCATGCTTCACTCTATTCTATTACCCTAATGCACTTTGTATGTTGTGATCTGTCTATAGTGCACACAAAACTTTTTAATGTATCTAGGTGCATGTGACAACAATAAATCAAATCAATAAGCATCAATTATGGCCTTATGAATTTAAATCCATATCCCCAGAACATTATAGCCTAGGCCTTTGGATTTCTAATCCAGTCACATGACTACAATGTCACTGTTTCCTCTAAATGGTTTTAAGCGATCAAAGATTTCAGTTTCGTGGATGGATTGGTAAAGCTGGAACTTTTCTACTTAGGGGAAGGGTTGAGAGAAGATTTAACAGAGGTGTGCAATAATGAGGGGCCTGGGCAGTCAATAAAGAAATTATTTCAGATTTGGCAGAAGGAATTGGAACTAGAGAATATCAATTTAAGGTGATTGACAAAGAAGCAATAGTGACATGAAGAAAATCATTCTTTATCAAGCACCAATCGTAAGGAATCCCTTGACAGTTGTTATATTTGATGGCACAATAATAAGTAGAAAAACACATTGAAAATAGGACATAAGGAAGTTAAAAAGGGGTATAGATAGGTTTGTTGGATAAAGGTGTGGTATGTAGCGTATAACGCAGGACAATGTGAAATAATCAATTTTGGCAGGAAGAATAGAATAAAGCATATTAACTAAGTGGTGAGATATCACAGAGTCAGAAAGTCAGAGATGTACATGACAGAAACAGATCCTTCGGTCCAACTTATCCATGCCAACCAGATATCCTAAATTAGGCTCATCCCATTTGTTAGTATTTAGCCCATATCCCCCTAAACCCTTCCTATCCAGATGTCTTTTAAATGTTGTAATTGTACCAGCCTTACCACTTCCTCTGGCAGCTCATTCCTTACACACATCACACTGCGTGAAAAGGTTATCTTTTAAGTTGGTCACCCCTAAAGCTCAGGACAAGGATAGATGGGTTACAGTTAGGGGGAGGAAAGGGGACAGACAGACAGTGCAGAGATCCCCTGTGGACATTCCCCTCAGCAATAAGTACACTGTTTTGGATACTGCTGGGGGGGATGATCTACCAGAGGAAAGCCCTAGCAGTCAGTTCTCTGGCACTGAGCCTGACACTGTGGCAAAGAAGGGAAGGGGGCAGAATAGGAAAGTACTCGTGGTAGGGGACGCGATAGTTAGGGGAATCAACAGGAGATTTTGGGTCAGGATCGGGATTCCCGGAAGGTACGTTGCCTCCCTGGTGCCAGGGTCCGGGACGTCTCCAATCGGGTGTATAATGTTCTGAAAGGGGAGGGCGATCAGCCAGAAATCTTGTTACATATTGGCACCAGGAAAAGGATCGAGGATATAAAAAGTGATTTCAGGGAGTTAGGGTGGAAGTTGCAAAGCAGAACGAACAGAGTAGTGTTCTCTAGTTTACTACCGGTGCCACGAGATAGCAAGGCGAGGAACAGGGAGCGGGCACAGCTTAACACGTGGCTGCACAGCTGGTGTAGGAGGGAGGGCTTCAGAGATGTAGATAATTGGGATGCCTTCTGGGGAAGGTGGGACCTGTACAAGAAGGATGGGTTGCATCTGAACTGGAAGGGGACCAACATCCTGGGTGGAAGGTTTGCTCGAATAGTTCGAGAGGGTTTAAATTAGTATGGCAGGGGGTGGGAACCTGAGCTGTATACCGAAGGTGAGAGTTGATGCAGATGAGGCAATAGCCAGAGGTAGACCAGCTAGTGGGAAGGATTTTCCTGGGAAGGAACCACGGGATCAGTTAAAGTGTGTTTGCTTGAACGCAAGGAGTATCAGGAATAAAAGTGATGAACTTAGAGCATGGGTCAGTACCTGGTGTTATGGTGTTGTGGCCATATCAGAGACATGGGTTTCTCAGGGGCAGGAATGGTTGCTTGATGGTCCAGGGTTTAGAGCATTTAAAAAGAATAGGGAGGGGGGAGAAAGAGGAGGGGGTGTAGCACTCCTAATCAGAGATGATATCACAGCTACAGAAGCTTCCATTGTTGAGGAAGATCTGCCTACCGAGTCAGTATGGGTGGAAATTAGGAACAGCAAGGGAGCAGTCACCTCGTTAGGGGTTTACTACAGGCCCCCAATAGCAGCAGGGAGATGGAAGAAAGCAGAGGTCGGCAGATTTTGGAAAAGTGTGGACGTAGTAGGGTTGTTGTAATGGGTGACTTTAACTTTTCCAATATTGATTGGAACCTCCTTCGAGCAGAAGATTTGAATGGAGCTGTTTTTGTAAGGTGTGTTCAGGAGGGTTTCCTAACTCAGTACGTTGACAGGCCGACGAGGGGAGAGGCCATTCTAGATTTAGTGCTCAGAAACGAGCCCGGGGCAAGTATCAGATCTTGTGGTGGGAGAGCATTTTGGTGATAGTGACCACAACTGCCTCACATTCTATATATCTATGGAGAAGAGGGGTTTAGGCAAAATGGGAGGATATTTAATTGGGGAAGAGGAAACTACGATGCGATTAGACATGAGTTAGGAAGCATGGACTGGGAGCAATTGTTCCATGGTAAAGGCACTATAGACATGTGGAGACTGTTTAAGGAACTGTTGTTGCAAGTGATGAATAAATATGTCCCTCTGAGACAGGCAAGAAGTGGTAAGATAAAGGAACCTTGGATGGCGAGAGCGGTGAAGCTTCTCATCAAAAGGAAAAAGGTAGTACCAGCCTCACCACTTCCTCTGGCAGCTCATTCCTTACACACATCCCACTGCGTGAAAAGGTTATCTTTTAAGTTGGTCACTCCTAAGGCTCAGCACATGGATAAATGGGTTACAGGTGGAGGAAGCTAGGGTCAAGCTCAGCTCTACAGGATTACAGGCAGGCGAGGAAGGAGCTCAAAAATGGTCAGAGGAGAGCCAGGATGGGGCACGAGAAATGCTTGGCAGAACGGATTAGGGAGAACACAAAGGTATTTTACACTTATGTGAGGAATAAGAGAACGGTCAAAGAAAGAGTAGGGCTGATCAGGGATAGCATAGGGAATTTATGTGTGGAGTCTGAGATGGTAAGGGAAGCCTTAAATGAGTTTTTTGCTTCTGTCTTTAAGAAAGAAATGGACTTTGTAGTGAATAAAACCTTTGAAGAGCAAGTGTGCCTGTTGAAATGGATAGAGATAGAGGAAGCTGATGTGCCCAAAATTTTGTCAAACATTAAGATTGACAAGTCGCCAGGCCTGGACCAGATTTGTCCTCGGCTGCTTTGGGAAATGAGAAATGTAGTTGCTTCGCCACTGGCGAAGATCTTTGCATCCTCGCTCTCCACCAGAGTCGTACCTGAGGACTGGAGAGAGGTAAATGTAATTCCTCTCTTCAAGAAAGGAAATAGGGAAATCCCCGGCAATTACAGACCAGTAACTCCCACGTTTATCGTCTGCAAGGTGTTAAAAGGATTCTGAGGAATAGGATTTATGACCATCTGGAAGAGCATGGCTTGATTAAATGCAGTCAGCACAGCTTTATGAGGGGCAGGTCATGCCTCACAAACCTTATCGAGTGCTTTGAGGATGTGACTAGAAAAGTTGATGAGGGTCAAGCTGTGGATGTGGTGTATATGGACTTCAGCAAGGCATTTGATAAGGTTTCCCACGATAGGCTCATTCAGAAGATCAGGAGGAATGGGATTCATGGAATATTGCTGTCTGGATACAGAATTGGTTGGCCAACATAAGACAGTGAGTGATAGTAGAAGGAAAATATTCTGCCTGGAGGTCTGTGGTGAGTGGTGTTCCACAGGGCTCTGTCCTTGGGCCTCTATTGTTTGTAATTTTTATTAATGACTTGGATGAGGGGATTGAAGGATGGGTCAGCAAGTTTGCAGATGGCACAAGGATTGGAGGTGTCATTGAGAGTATAGAGGGATGTTGTAGGCTGCAGCACGACATTGACAGGATGCAGAGATGGGCTGAGAGGTGGCAGATGGAGTTCAACCTGGATAAATGCGAGGTGATGCATTTTGGAAGGTCGAATTTGAAAGCTGAGTCCAGGATTAAGGATAGGATTCTTGGCAGTGTGGAGGAACAGAGGGATCTTGGGGTGCAGGTACATAGATCCCTTGAAATGGCCACCCAAGTGAACAGGGTTGTTAAAAAAGCTTATGGTGTTTTGACTTTCATTAACAGGGGGATTGAGTTTAAGAGTTGTGAGATCTTGTTGCAGCTCTATAAAACTTTGTTTAGACCGCACTTGGAATACTGCGCCCAGTTCTGGTCGACCTAATATAGGAAAGATGTGGATGCTTTGGAGAGGGTTCAGAGGAGGTTTACCAGGATGCTGCCTGGAATGGAGGGCTTATCTTATGAAGAGAGGTTGACTGAGCTCGGACTTTTTTCATTGGAGAAAAGCAGGAGGAGAGGGGACCTAATTGAGGTATACAAGATAATGAGAGGCATAGATAGAGTCGATAGCCAGAGACTATTTCCCAGGGCAGAAATGACTGACATGAGGGGTCATAGTTTTAAGTTGGTTGGAGGAAAGTATAGAGGGGATGTCAGAGGCGGGTTCTTTATGCAGAGGGCATGGAATGCGTTGGCAGCAGCAGTTGTGGAGGCTGGGTCATTGGGGACATTTAAGAGACTCCTGGACATGCATATGGTCACAGAAATTTGAGGGTGCATACATGAGGATCAATGGCTGGCACAACATCGTGGGCTGAAGGGCCTGTTCTGTGCTGTACTGTTCTATGTTCTATGTTCTAAGTCCTTTTAAATCTTTAAGCTCTGAGATGCTAAGGAATCTGGGTGTCTTGTGTATACTTTGTTAATGTTAAGTGTGCAGGTCTTAAATAATTATGAGAATTGTGAGAAACAAAGCTCACTCACTTCAATAATTTCAGACCGAGACAAGATCTGAATCAGTAGTGTCATTTATTTCACACTTGCAAGTGGGTGTGATGTCCACAAGGCAGGGACAAAACACACTGAATTCAACAAATACTCGATATTAATATTATTTGGTTCCTACATAATTTTTTCTTATTTTATTGTTTCCCCCCATTTATATCCTCCACTTCCCTAAGACCGGTACCCATTACTCCTGTCTATCTCTTGTCTTATCCGGCCTTGTCTGTGACAAAATGCTTATTTCTGGCCTCACAAGGCCATTTGACCTCATCCTGCTGTGGGTTATTGTTAGGCATTTCTTGCCTTACCATTATCTACTCCCTCCATCTGTGCTGCCCCTCACAGCATCTTATCACTAAGCCCTTTTAATTGGGGTTTGTTCCTGGGTTTCTGTAAAAGTGGGGAACAGATGTTTGTACCTATTGTTTATACAGGCATATCTAGTTAACTGCCTCTCTTCACAGCATCTAATCTAGTCGCCTGTATTATCTACCAGTGTTGTGCAGTCCCATTTCTTTCTTGCATACATTTTTAGCTGATACAAAAAAACAATTATGCATTTCCTCCACATGGTTTCCATTCTTGTTGACTCAGCTCTTGGGTGAAACAATTACACACTAGTGTGAGTTCATTTATTTTTGTATAATCAATTATAATTGCAGAATTGCAGAAATAACATTAATTTACCTATATCCCACAAGAATTAATAAAATGTTATAATTTATTGTGAGGGAAATTGAATATACCTGTACAAAAGTAGAGGGTTAAGCTTCAGTTACACAGGGCACTAGTGAAACCACAACTGAAATATTGTGTGAAATATTTGTCATCTTATCCAGGGGAAGATGATACTGCTTTGAAGGCAGTTCAGAAAAGGATACAAGACTAATACCTTGTTATGAAGAATGGCTGGACAGGCTTGGCTTGTTATCCATAAAGTGTTTACAGGAGTGAGAAGTAATTATATTGAAACATACCAGATCATGAATGTTCTTGGCAGATTGTACATAAAGGGTATATTTGTGGGAGACTCTCGGACAAGGGGTCATTATAAAATCAGGGATTGCTCAATTAAGACAGAGATGAAAACATTTTTTTCATCTCACAGCTTTGAGAGTCTTTTGCAAATTTCTTCCTGTAAAGGTGGTGGAAGTAGAGATGAACAGATTCTCAATAAGCAAGGGATGAAAGGTTAATGAGGGAGGGGGTTTGACAGAAATGTGGAGTTGAAGTTACAGTCTTATTAATTAGCAGAGCAGATTCATGGGGTCAAACAGCTGAGCCCTGCTCTAAATTCATGCATTAAAACTGTTTGCATGAACTCTTCCACCAGGCAGAAGACACTATGTTTGAACGGATTCACCAACAGGTTCAATAATAGCTTCTTCCTGGCCATTATTAGACTGATGAATGGACTCTCCAACCTTTAATAATGTTAACCTTGTTAATATTGGTCTTGCTTTGCGCACCTCCTGTCCAGTATAACCTTGCTTACCTCACTCTATCTAATTACCCCATCATCTGTATGTCCTTGTTTGCTATAATCTGCCTGCACTGCTTGCAAAACAAAGCTTTTCACTGCACCTAGGTAAACAATAAATCAGATCAAATCAAAGAACACAAAAGGATGAATAGCATCCTCCTAAGCTGTGAATATTCTACGATTCTCTGAAATCAAGTTTAATTAAATGAGTCATTTGCACAAAAACACACAAAATTCTTTGAGCAGCACTCAGTGTTTACACCAACTAGAGGGAAATAGCATTTCATGTATTTGTAAAGTCACTGAACTTCAAGAAGCAAGAGATGGGTCACTCACCGAATAAGTGTTGCAAATGAGATTGAAGAGTGCATTCATAGCCTCATCCTCCAAATCTTCAGTGTGCTTCTGTAAAAAAGATTGGAATTTGAAGACCATACAAGAATACTCAAAAGGGATCTCAATAAAAAAATGTAAGTTCTTTTTGGAATTACGTGTGGCCAGAAGCAAGGGGCAGTGAGGGTGGCAGAACTGAAATGTGGAGGGTGGAGGAGAGAGTGTGAAGACAGTTTGTATATGTAGGTCTGGATTTACCAGTTTTTACTGTTTTTAATGGGAGGTATAGGCTTGATGCCAGCATTTTGTTTGTGTTAAACACCTCATGTTGCTACAAGATATCTGCCTATTGCATAAATGTTTAAAAAAACACACAAAACCAGGTTATAGTCCAATAGGTTTATTTGGAAGCACTAGCTTTCGGAGCGCTGCTCTTTTATCAAGTTGTCACAATTGTTGCAAAAGTGATTAATATGGACTTTAAATTTCAGTGCTGATGTGATTCCAAGTACATAGTTCACAAAGACTGTCAGATCACATCAAACAGCATATCCTTTTGGCTGTTCACAATAAACAAGGTTCTGACTGTATCCAACCAGCATGTATTTGCAAATCTCACAACGGAGTGCCAATATTAGATGTGATTCTGCAGTTGGATAACATTTGCTGGCTAATCCTGTTGTGGGGGGGATTAAATTAATAACAAATTTCAGATTGCCAAACACAAGTATACTTGTGTTTACTGGAAGCTACACATATTCATACACAGGGCCTGTTTTACTGTTTTACTGTGTTTACTGGAAGCTACACATATTCATACACAGGGCCTGTTTTACTGTGTTTACTGGAAGCTACACATATTCATACACAGGGCCTGTTCCTTCCAGATGTTCCTGTTTCAACTCAACATGTCAGGCAACAGCCCTTTTCTGGTTCATTTTAGAGGCAATGTTCTGTCTAGTCAGAGCCAAAATGACTGGTTTAAAATGTAAACAAAGTCTGGTTGTTAACAGTCAATCGGCACTAATGGCTGCATTCGCCATGGTGACACCTCCACAGATCAGAGTCCACTGGCACAACCAATCAGCACTCTCCTTTCATTAGTATAATTGTTTGTTTAACTTTTGAATTAATATTTCTTCCAAATGTCCTAATAAGTGTTAGATGACAACTTTTAACAAAATGTTCCTTTTTGAGGTAATATGCTACTTCTGGTTGTGTATCGAATATAGACGATCTGTTTGGTATAAACAAACTGAACACACTCCTCAGAGACCGTAACTGAAGACCTTGAGACTGGAACGGCACGTGGGATGATGACATGCACCTGTCTTAAAGGCACACTGCCTGCCTGCTCAAGAATCTAAACAATAACACAATAGGAAGCATCTTTCCAACTTACTCCATTGACCAGGATCCATGGAACATAGTCATGGGGTGGATTCAGCGCTCTCGTTAGTTCTGCATTGTGATGCATCAGTTTATTTCCGAGGTCACCATTAACGCAGTTTTTAATGTTGTCCCAGGGCAGTAAGGGCTCATAGACCTGGAGGCACTGCAAAGATAAAAAAGGCAGAGCTATAATTTTGAACATTTGCTCCAAAGTCAAAATATATCACAGTTATTCCAGAGAGACCCTGAAGAGTTTGTAACCCAGGCCCCATTCTCAGACAAATTGGTCCCTGTTCAATGGGGCTACAACAAAATTGAGCAGGAATGTTTGGAATGAGAACTTGATGGAAAGATCAGGAACTGAACATTGGGCCACCTTAAAGAAGCAAGTGGTTCAGGTACAGTCAAAGTGTATTATATTTAATAGAAATCCAAAGTTCCCTGGTTGACAATGGAGATAGAAATACATTAGAAAGAAAAGATGTATATATGGCAGGTCCAAGGTCAAAAATACAACTAAGAATACAACAGGAACAGGAACTTTGAGAAAAGATTAGCAGGTAACATAAAGGGAAGACCCAAAGTCTTTTCTAGGCATATAAACAGTAGGGAAGTGGTTAAAATGGAGTAGGCCATAACAGAGACCAAAAAGGGGATTTACAGGTGAAGGCGGGGCCAAGGCTGACATATTAAATTAATGATAGACATTTGTCTTTACAAAACTGGAGAATACCATCCAGACCTTGGGGAGAAAGGAGGATACCTTGTCACCAGAAGGGTAGCTTGTCAACACAAAGTTAACGAGGCACTAGGACTGGATGAGATCCAAACCTTCACAAACCTTGCAAATGCATCCAAGATTTTAAAGGAAATGAAGGTAGAAATTGCAGAGGCTTTGGCAATATTTCAGTTTTCCCTGGACGCTGGGCATGTGCCAGAAGACTATTACAGCCTTGTTCAAGAAAGGTTGCAAAGATAATCCCAGCAATTACAGACCAGTTAGTTTAACTTCAGTGGTGAGGAAACATGTGATAACAAATGTTAGAACAGAATCTGTAGTCACATGGAAAATGGTGGGTTGATTAGAAATCCATGTTGATTCTTCTTAAAGTGAAAATCATGCCGAACTAAGCATTTTTAGGAAAGATAATAGAAAGGTTTGATGAGAGTAACACTTGATGTGGTCCACATGGGTTTCCAGAAGGTGTTTGATGCAGTGCCACACAACAGACTTGAGGATAGTTTTCAGTCATGGTATAAACATAATGTGGACACAACATTAGCTGAGTGACAGGAAACAGAGAGTAATGGTCAATAGATATTTTTCAGACTGGACGAAGGTTTGTCGTGCTCTTCCCCAGGGGTTGGTATTGGGATTCTTGCTTCTGGATCTTGGTGTGCTGGGGACAATTTCCAACATTGCAGATGACATGAAATATGGAAGAATTGTTAAATGTGAGGACAACAATGTGAACCTCCAAAAGGACATTGACAAGTTGGGGGAGTGGACAGATAGGCAACAGCTGATGCTCAAAGCAGAGAAATGTGAGGTAATGTACTTTGGTTCGAAGAACCTTGAAAGACAAAATAAAATATAGGGTATAATTTTAAAGTGGGTGCAGGAACAGAGGGAACTGGTGTATATAGAGTCATAGAGATGTACAGCATGGAAACAAACCCTTCAGTCCAAACCATCCATGCTGACCGGATATCTCAACCCAATCTAATCCCACCTGCCAACACCCAGCCCATATCCCTCCAAACCCTTCCTATTCATATACCCATCCAAATGTCTCTTAAATGTTGCCATTGTACCAGCCTCCACCACTTCCTCTGGCAGCTCATTCCATACACATACCACTCTCTGCGTGAAAATGTTGCCTCTTAAGTCTCTTTTATATCTTTACTCTCTCACCCTAAACCTATGCCCTCTAGTTCTGGACTCCCTGACCCCAGGGAAAAGATTTTGCCTGTTTACCCTATCCTTGCCCCTCATAATTTTGTAAACCTCTATAAGGTCACACCTCAGCCTCCGACACTCCAGGGAAAACAGCCCCAGCCTGTTCAGCTTCTCCCGATAGCTCAAGTCCTCCAACCCTGACGACATCCTTGTAGATCTTTTCTGAACCCTTTCAAGTTTCACAACATCTTTCCAATAGGAAGGAGACCAGAATTGCACGCAATATTCCAACAGTGGCCTAACTAATGTCCTGTACATGACCTCCCGACTCCTGTACTCAATACTCTGACCAATAAAGGAAAGCATACCAAATGCCTTCTTCACTATCCTATCTACTGTGACCCCACTTTCAAGGAGCTATGAACCTGCACTCCAAGGTGCCTTTGTTCAGCAACACTCCCTAGGACCTTACCATTAAGTGTTTAAGTCTGGCTGAGATTTGCTTTCCCAAAATGCAGCACCTCACATTTATCTGAATTAAACTCCATCTGCCACTTCTTAGCCCATTGGCCCATCTGTTCCAGATCCTGTTATAATCTGAGGTAACCCTCTTCGCTGTCCACTATACCTCCAATTTTGGTGTCATCTGCAAACTTACTAACTGTAACTCTTATGCTCACATCCAAATCATTTATGTAAATGACAAAAAGCAGAGGACCCAGCACCGATCCTTGTGGCACTCCACTGGTCACAGGCCTCCAGTCTGAAAAACAACCCTCCACCACCACCCTCTGTCTTCTACCTTTCAGCCAGTTCTGTATCCAAATGGCTAGTTCTCCCTGTATTCCATGAGATCTAACCTTGCTAATCAGTCTCCCATGGGGACCCTTGTCGAACGCCTTACTGAGTCCATATAGATCACACCTACTGCTCTGCCCTCATCAATCCTCTTTGTTATTTCTTCAAAAAACTCCATCAAGTTTGTGAGACATGATTTCCCATGCACAAAGCCATGTTGACTATCCCTAATCAGTCTTTGTCATTCCAAATACATGTAGATCCTGCCTCTCAGGATTCCCGCTAACAACTTGCCCACCACCGACGTCAGGCTCACTGGTCTATCGTTCCCTGGCTTGTCTTTACCGCCTTTCTTAAACAGTGGCACCACGTTTGCCAACCTCCAGTCTTCCGACACCTCACCTGCGACTATCAATGATACAAATATCTCAGCAAGAGGCCCAGCAATCACTTCTCTAGCTTCCCACAGAGTTCTAGGGTACACCTGATCAGGTCCTGGGGATTTACCCACCTTACCCATTTCAAGACATCCAGCACTTCCTCCTCTGTAATCTGAACATTTTGCAAGATGTCACCATCTATTTCCCTACAGTCTATGTCTTCCATATCCTTTTCCACAGTAAATACTAATGCAAAATACTCACTTAGTATCTCCCCCATTTTCTGTGGCTCCACACAAAGGCTGCCTTGCTGATCTTTGAGGGGCCCTATTCTCTCTCTAGTTACTCTTTTGTCCTTAATATATTCAGATCATAACAAGCGGCTGGAAAGATGGAGAGAACAGTTAATAAAACACAGTGTTCTCAGTTTTATCAATTGTGGCATTGAACACAAGAGCAAAGAGTTGATGTTGAACTTACATAAGGCACTTATAGACCTTGGCTGGAGAATTGCATACAGTTGTGGGCCCCACAATACAGGACAATTGCAAATGAATTGAAGAGAGTGCAGAAACAATTTAAAAGAATAGTTCAGGAATGAGAATCTTCAGTGATGAAAATAGATAGAAGAACAAAGAACGAAGAAAATTTACATCACAGGAACAGGCCCTTCGGTCCTCTAAGCCTGTGCCGATCCAAATCCACTGCCTAAACCTATCGCCCAGTTCCTAAGGATTGTATCCCTCTGCTCCCCATTTCCTCATGCATATGTCCAGCCACACCTTAAATGAATCTACCATGCCTATCTCCAACGTGTCCACATCATTTTGGTAATGTGGCGGCCAGAACTGTACACAGTATTGTAAATGTGGCCAAACCAAAGTTTTGTACAATTTTAACATGACCTGCCAGCTCTTATACTTAATACCCCATCCGATGAAGGCAAGCATATCATATGCCTTCTTGACCACTCTATCTACATGTGCAGCCACATACAGGGTACAATGGACCTGAACTCCCTGATCTCTCTGCTCATCAACTTTTCCCAAAGCTCTTCCGTTTACAGTATAGTTCGCTCTAGAATTAGACCTTCCAAAATACATCACCTCACATTTGCCTGGATTGAACACCATCTGCCAGTTCTTGACCCAACTCTCCAGTCTATCTATATTCTCCTGTATTCTTTAACAGTCCCTTATGCTTTCTGCTACTCCACCAATTTTCATGTCACCTGAAAACTTGCTGATCATACCAACAGTGCCCTCTTCCAGATCATTTATGTATATTACAAACAACAGTGGCCCCAGCATGGACCCCTGTGGGACACCACTGGACACCTTTCTCCATTTTGAGAAACTCTCTTCAACTACTACTCTCTGTCTCCTGTTGCTCAACCAGTTCTTTATCCACCCAGCTAGAACACCCTGCACACCATGTGACTTCACTTTCTCCATTAGTTTACCATGGGGAACCTTATCAAACGCCTTACTAAAGTCCATGTGTATGACATCTACAGCCCTTCCTTCATCTATCATTTTGGTCACTTACTCAAAGAAGAACTCTGTTAAGTTGGTAAGGCACAATCTCTCCCACACAAAATCATGTTGCTTATCTCTGATAAGCCCATTCTTTTCCAAATATAAATAGATTTTATCCCTCAGTACTTTCTCCAGTAACTTTCCCACCACTGTCGTCAGGCTCACTGGTCTGTAGTTACCTGGAATATCCCTACTACCATTCATGTACTGGGGGGGCAATATTAGCAACCCTCTAGTCCATCAGCACTTCTTCTGTATTTAAGGATGCTACAAAGATATCTGTCAGGGCTCCAGCTGTTTCCTCTCTCACTTTCCTCAGCAACCTGGGATAGATCCCATCCGGTCCTGGAGACTTGTCTACCTTAACATCCTTTAGCCTACCCAACACATCCTCCCTCCTTATGTCAGAGTGATCCAGAGAAAACATACTTCTATCTCTAATCTCAACATTCATCATTCCCTCTCCTCAGTGAACACTGATGTAAAGTAATCATTGAGAATTTCACTCATTTTCTCAGATACAACACACAACCTCCTTCCTTATCCTTTAGTGGACCAACCCTTTCTATAGTTACTCTCTTATACAGTCATAGAGATGTACCGCATGGAAACAGACCCTTCAGTCCAACGCGTCCATGCTAATCAGATATCTCAACACAATCTAGTCCCACCCGCCAGCATCTGACCCATATCCTTCCTATTCATATACCCATCCAAATGTATTTTAAATGTTGCAATTGTACCAGCCTCCACCACTTCTTCTGGCAGCTCATTCCATACACGTACCACCCTCTGCGTGAAAAAGCTGCCCCTTAGGTCTCTTTTATATTTTTCCCCTCTCATCCTAAATCAATGCCGTCTAGTTCTGGACTCCCCCACCCCAGGGAAAAAACTTTGTCTAGATATACTATCCATGCCCCTCATAATTTTGTAAATCTCTATAGGGTCACCCCTCAGCCTCTCCCTATAGCTCAAATCCTCCAACCCTGGCAACATCCTTGTAAATCTTTTCCGAACCCTTTCAAATTTCACAACTCTTATATATGAATAAAAGGCCTTGAGATTCTCCTTAATTCTGCTCACTAAAGTTATTTCATGACCCCTTTTAGCCCGCTTGATTCCTTGTTTAAGATTGGTCCTACTCTCCCGATATTCCTCCAAAGCCTGTTCTGTTCTTAGCTACCTGGACCTTATGTAGGCTTCCCTTTTCCTCTTGGCTAGTCGCACAATGTCTTTTGTCATCCACGGTTCATGAATCTTGCCTTTCCTATCCCTTGTTTTCAAAGGGACTTTGGAGAAAGTGAGGACTGCAGATGCTGGGGATCAGAGCTTAAAAATGTGTTGCTGGAAAAGCGCAGCAGGTCAGGCTGCATCAAAGGAGAAGGAGAATCGATGTTTCGGGCATAAGCCCTTCTTCAGGAATGCCTATTTCAAAGGGACATGCCTATCCCGCACTATCTTCAACCTATCTTTGAAAGTCTTCCACATATCAAATGTGGATGTCCCTTCAAATAGCTGCCCCCAATCCAGCTCGTGCCAAATTTTGATAAAATTGGCCTTGGCCCAGTTTAGCATTCTTCACTTAGAGCCACTGTCATCCTTGTCTACGAGTACTCTGAAACATACAGAATTATGATCCCTATTCCCAAAGAAATCTCTCACTGCAACTTCTCCAGTCTGGCCTGGCTCATTCCCCAACACCAGGTCCAATGTGACCTCTTCCCTGGTTGAACTATTGACTTACTGCTCTATGCCTGGATGGTCCTTACAAATTCTGCCCCATCTAAACCTCTGACATTAAGTATGTCCCAATCAATGTTGGGAAAATTAAAATCTCCCATCACCATCACCCTGTTGCCTTTATATCTTCCATGACCTGTTTACCTATTTGTTCTCCTACCTCGTGCTCTCTGTTGGAAGGCCTGTAATACAGCCCCAACAATGTAACTGTATCTTTTTTATTTCTCAGCTCTACCCATAATGCCTCAATGCTCAAGCCCTCCATTGGTCCTCCTTTAGCACAACCATGATATCATCCCTGACCAGCAATGCAACTCTTCCCACACTGAGCTCTGTAAACCATCTATATCCTGGAATCTTTAGTTGCCAATCAAGCCGTTCCTTCAACCAAGTCTCTATGATCGCAACAACGTCATACTCCCAGGCATCAATCCAAGCCCTAGGTTCGTCTGCCTTACCTACTATATGCCTTGCATTAAAGCATACAGACTTCAGACCACCAGTTCCTTTGAATTCATTTGCCCACTGCCTACTGTTCTGCTTGGTAATGCTAACTCCATGATCATGTTCCGTATAATCTCAAGTTTCCACCTCATTGTCTACTAGTCTTCTCTTCTGGTTCCTGGCCTCCTGCCAGTCCAAAAAGGTTTTCAAAAGCATGAGTGGCTGGACAGAGTGGACAGGGAGAAACTGTTTCTGCTTGTAGAAGAAACAAGAATGAGAGGAGCAAAGATTTAAAGTGATGACCAAGTGCTGGCAGGTGGGACTACATTGGGTTGGGATATCAGGTCAGCATGGACGAGTTGGACCGAAGGGTCTGTTTCCATGCTGTACATCTCACTGACTCACTGACTCTATGTACAAACTAAGTAAGAGTGATATGAGAAAATACTTTAACACACAGCAGGTAGTTATGGTATAAAACGCATTGCCTGGTGACATAAAGCTGGCCCTTTTTTCTAAACGCTGTTCCTCTTCTCAAGGATACTGTGTCTTTGTTTTATTCAGAGGGGTTGTAAACAGGCCAGGCCCCAAAACGGCTGGGTTTGGTACAAAGATGAAGGGCCTTTTTGTTTATACGGAAACAGATGAGTCTTTAGGCCAAAGCTTTTATGTTGTTAGAAGTGACCTGTACAAGTCAAGTGCGCTTGGCCAGCTCTCTCACTGATCAGTTCAGTCCAGAACTAATTAGGGAGTCTAGCTGTGGAGCTGTGTGGAAACAGGCTGATAGACTCTCTCTCTCTCCTTCTGCCCTTCTAACTTCGACCTAGAAGCCTTTGTTTCACTTTTACTGTGTTTAAGGGGTTTGCTTATTGGAATTGTGTATATTCAGAACAGCATAATTAAGTCTAGATTGGACAGACTGAGTTCTGTAGAGGTTCTTTATTGTGTTCTTTGCATTTCATTGTGCAATTTTGTGAATAAATTTTTATCTGCTTTAAAACCTGGTAATCAACCTACTCCATAACAGATTGGGGGCTCTTTGCAGGATTTTAAACAGCAAGTGGTTGGCGCTAGTGTCTTTATTTCAGGTGTTGGTTTAGTTGGGTAGACAAAGCTTGAGGTAGTAATGGCTCTTTCAGTCGCCAAACGTTTTCTGGAAGTGGATGCAATGACTTGGAAGTTTTGCAAAAAAAAGTGAATAAGACCAAGCTGCAGGAATTAGCAGACAAGCTGGGGATGGAGCTGCCTCCTTCTGTGATGAAAGGAAAGATAATTACAGCAGTAGCTCAGCATTTAAATTTGCTGGAAATGCCATCAGGATCCACAGAGATGGCAAGGATTCAAATGCAAATGAAGCAGCTTGAGTTAGAGGCGAGAGATAAGGAAGGGGCAGCAGAAATGAAACAGTTTCAGTTACGATTAAAAGCAGATGAGAGGAAAAAAGAGAGAGCATTTGAACTGCAGAAATTGACACTTAAAAAGGGAAGTCAGCTTAAAAGGCTGGAGATAAAGACAGATGGTAGGCTTAGTGAGGAAGAGAGTGAGGATAAGCAAGCCCCTGGTAGTCAGAAGCTGAGTGAGAAGCTGTTTAAATATGTTCAAATATTCCCTAAATTTGAGAAGAAGGATGTGGAAGCTTTTTTTATCTCATTGGAAAAGGTGGCTAAACAAATGAAGAGGCAATTGACAATGTGAGTTTTTTGATCCAAACAAAACGTGTAGGTAGAGCTAGTGAGGTCTTCGCACCCCTATCAGAGGAGGTATCTGGGGAGTATGAGGATGTGAAAAAAGCCATTTTAAGTGCATATGAGCTTGTACCAGAAGCGTAGAAGTCCCTCCCGCAGGAGGGACCCTGGTCAAACCTAGATTGAGTTTGAAAGAATCAAACAGAGCAACATCGATAGATAGATAAGAGCTTTAAAAATAGAGCAAACCTATGATGCCCTTACAGAGGTAATTATTTTGGTGGAATTCAAAAATTCACTGCCTGAAGCAGCGTGAACTCATGTGGAAGAGATTTAAAACAGCGAGGTTAGCAGTTGAAGGGGCTGATAATTATGAGCTAGTCCATAAATAAAACTTGGGTTAGCTTCCAGAATCAATTTCAGTTCCTGAGGGAGAGAAACTGGGGCAAAGAGAAATCCTACCGTGGAAAGGGAAAGGTAAATCTCAGTGAAAATCTTAAGGAGAACTTACCACAGGGTCAAAAGAAAACCCTTCAAGAAGTTAAAAAGCTCAGATGCTTTCATTGTAATAAAGTGGGCCACATGAAATCACAGTGTTGGTGGGCTGGGAGAAAGCCAGATGTAGGAAAACAGGCCAAGCCTGGAAGTTTTGCTGGACTAGTGATAAAAAGCACAAGGCAAATTAGACAACTGCCTCAGAGTGTACAAGATGATCAGAGGTTGATTAAGGAGGAAGTGCCAGATCTGCTTAAAAAAACATACATGCGGGGGTAAAGTTTATTCACACAGGAGTAGCAGTTAAAAAGGTTACAATATTAACGGATGCAAGGTCCTCTCAGTCTGTGATGCTGAAGGATGAGGAGATGTGTACTCCTGAGAAGGTACTGGTGACAGGAATTCATGGTGAGACAAAAAGTACTTAATTGTGTAAAGTGAAGTTAGAGTGTCCACAGAAGAGTGGAGAATTAGTGGAAGGAGTACTGGACAAATGCTCAGCTCCAGGAATACAATTTGTCCTTGCAAATGATATACCCGATTCACCGGTAGGTGTGATGCCTACTCCATTTGAAAAGCTAGTGGAGACTCAAGCAACTGAAGAAATGCAGGGTGTTTATTCAGTGATCTTCCGAGATTGCGTGGGATCACAAGAACACAGAGTCACAAGCTGAAGCAGGAGAGTTCAAAAGACCCAAATAAGGAAGCTGACATAGTTTTATCAAGGACATTTTTGATCAGATAAGTGGAACAGAACAGGAGCAAATAGGTCAACATGCAAGCATACTTAGCTCTGCTAAGCTTATTGAGTTACAGCAGAAAGATGAGAACTTAAAACAGTTGTATCAAAAAGCACATACAGAGAAGGAGAGTTAATGCATCCTTATGTGCTATTACTTAATAAATGATGTCATAATGAGGAAATGGAGACCATCACACATTCAAGCAGATGAGAAATGGGCAGAGATTCATCAGATTGTTTTGCCAGTAGGGTATAGAAAGGAGGTGCTGCGAGTGGCGCATGAGCTACCATGTGGAGGTCATTTAGGAGCAAGGAAAACACAGGCTAAAATACAAAGATATTTTTACTGGCCTGGACTACACAAGGATGTAGCTGAACTTTGCCAGATGTGTCACACATGTCAGCTAATTGGAATACCACAGGCAGTAATAAAACTTGCACCTTTAATACCTATTCCACCATTTAAGAAGCCTTTCACAAGAGTCTTGACTGATTGTGTAGGTCCCCTACTTCAAACAAATAATGGGAATAAGTGAGATTTGAGAAGATTTGTAGCCCAGGCTGAGGTTTTGGATGTTGCTTTGCTCGCTGAGCTCGAAGGTTAATTTCGTTACCCTACCTGGTAATATCTTCAGAGGCAAAGCAATGCTTAAAATTCCTGCTTTCTACTTATATGCTTGGGTTTCTTTGGGTTGGTGATGTCATTTCCTGTGGTGAAGTCACTTCCTGTTCCTTTTCTCAATGGGGGCGAACTCGATGTGTTTGTTGATAGAGTTCCGGTTGGAATGCCATGCTTCTAGGAATTCTTGTGCATGTCTTTGCTTGGCTTGTCCTAGGATGGATGTGTTGTCCCAGCCGAAGTGATGTCCTTCCTCATCCGTATGTGAGGATACTAGTGAGAGAGGGTCATGTCTTTTTGTGGCTAGTTGGTGTTCATGTATCCTGGTAGCTAATTCGAGCCACAAAAAGACATGACCCTCTTTCACTAGTATCCTCACATACGGATGAGGAAGGACACCACTTCGATTGGGACAATACATCCATCCTAGGACAAGCCAAACAAGACACGCACGAGAATGTCTAGAAACATGGCATTCCAACTGGAACTCTATCAACAAACACATCGAGTTTGACCCCATCTTCCACCCCCTGAGAAAAGAAACAGGAAGGGACTTCACCACAGGAAATAACATCACTACAGGAAATGACATCACGAACCCAAAGAAACCCAAACATATAAATAGAAAGCAGGAATTTTCAGCATTGCTTCACCTGAGGTCTACTGAAGATGTTACCTTGTAGGGTAACAAAACATCTGGAAATGAACCTTCCAACTCAGTGAGCAAACTTACATCTAAAATTGGCATAAGTATTTATTAACAATAATGGATGTATCAATGAGATTTCTAGAGGCAGTACCATCATGCAATATTACAGCTAAAAAGGTTGTAGAAGAATTACTCAATTTTTTTACTAGATACGGATTACCAATAGAGATCTAGTCAGATCAAGGATCAAACTTTACATCCAAACTATTCAAGGTGGCCATGGATATCTTGGGAATAAAGGATTTCAAATCTATTGCATACAATCCGGAATCACAGGGAATGCTAGAGAGATGACATCAAACATTAAAAACCATGTTGAGAGCTCATAGTCAGGACTATCCAGGTGATTGGGATAAGGGAATTCCGTTTATACGTTTTGCAATCAGAGATGCACCAAATGAATTAACCAAAGTCAGTCCATTTGAATTAATTTTGGGGCATGAAGTAAGAGGACCATTAAAATTGATTAAGGAGAAATTAATAAATCAGAATTCAGAGACCATACATTTGGACCAGGGGTCAAATTTTACAGAACAATTAGGTAGAGCTGGGGAGTTGGCTAGACAGCATTTAAAAGTATCACAGCGTACAATGAAACAGGAAGTGGATAAGAAATCACAAATTCACTATTTTGCAATTGGGCATAAGGTATTGATGGTACTAGCAGTAACTGGTGAACATTTAAAAGCAAGTTTTAGTGGGCCTTATGTCCTTGGATGAGTTTTTGCTACTGCTGTTGAGCAGGGGTCTGGGAACCAGAGGAGAAGACTAGTAGACAGCAACGTGGAAACTAGAGACTGTAAGGATCATGAAGTTAGCATTACCAAGGGGAAGTGTAGGCAGAGAACAGATGAAAGCAAAAGAACTGGCAGCCTGAAGTGCATATACGTTAATGCAAGGAGTATAGTGAGTAAGGCAGATGAACTTAGGGCTTGGATTGGTACCCGGGACTATGACGTTATTGCGATCACAGAGACTTGGTTGAAGGAAGGGCATGATTGGCAACTAAATGTTCCAGGACATAGAAGTTTCAGACAGGACAGGGAGGTAAGTAAAGGGGGGAGAGGAGTTGCATTGCTGGTCAGGGATGATATCACAGCTGTGCTAAAGGAGGACACTATGGAGGGCTTGAGAATTGAGGCATTATGGGTGGAGTTAAGAAATAAGAAGGGTGCAGTTACATTGTTGGGGCTGTATTACAGACCTCCCAACAGTGAGTGTGAGGTAGAAGAACAAATAGGTGAACAGATTATGGAAAGATGTCAAGCCAACAGGGTGGTGGTGATGGGAGATTTTAATTTTCCCAACACTGACTGGGATACACTTAGTGTCAGAGGTCTGGATGGACCAAGATTTGTAAAAAGCATCCATGAGAGTTTTCTAGAGCAGTATGCCAATAGTCCGACGAAGGAAGGGGTCATATTGGACCTGGTGTTGGGGAATGAGCCAGGTGGTAGACATTGCAGTAGGAGATTTCTTTGGGAATAGTGACCACAATTCTGTAAGTTTTAAAAAACTCGTAGACAAGGATGAGAGTGGTCCTAAGGGAAGAGTACTAAAGTGGGCCAAGGCCAAATATATCAAACTTTGGCAGGAGCTGGGAAATGTGGATTGTGAACAGCTATTTGAAGGGAAGTCCACATTTGATATGTTGGAAGCTTTCAAAGATAGGTTGAAGATACTGCAGGATAGGCATGTTCCTTTGAAAACAAGGGATAGGAAAGACAAAATTCGTGAAACATGGATGACAGGAGAAATTGTGCGATCAGCCAAGAGGAAAAGGGAAGCCTACATAAGGTCCAGGCAGCTAGGAAGAGAACAGAACTTGGAGGAATATCGGGAGAGTCGAACCAAACTAATATGGCAGGGGGTGGGAACTGAGCTATATACCAGTGGTGAGAGTTGATGGAGATGAAGCAATAGCAAGAGGTAGCGCAGCCAGTGGGAAGGAATTTCCTGGGAAAGAACCAAGGGATCGGTTAAAGTGTGTTTGCTTTAATGCAAGGAATATCAAGAATAAAAGTGATGAGCTTAGAGCATGGATCAGTACCTGGTGCTATGATGTTGTGGCCATAACAGAGACGTGGGTTTCTCACGGGCAGGAATGGTTGTTGCATATTCCAAGGTTTAGAACATTTAAAAAGAATAGGAAGGGGGGGGGGGAAGAGGAGGGGGTGTAGCACTGCTAATCACAGCTACAGAAGTTACCATTTTCGAGGAGGGTCTGCCTACTGAGTCAGTATGGGTGGAAATTAGGAACAGCAAGGGAGCAGTCACCTCATTAGGGGTTTACTACAGGCCCCCCAATAGCAGCAGGGAGATGGAAGAAAGCATAGGTCTGCAGACTTTGGGAAAGTGTGAATGTAGTAGGGTTGTTGTAATGGGGGACTTTAACTTTCCCAATATTGATTGGAACTTCCTTCGAGCAGATGGTTTAGAAGGAGCTGTTTTTGTAAGGTGTGGCAGGGGGGTGGGAACCTGAGCTGTATACCAGAGGTGAGAGTTGATGCAGATGAGGCAATAGCCAGAGGTAGACCAGCTAGTGGGAAGGATTTTCCTGGAAAGGAACCAAGGGATCAGTTAAAGTGTGTTTGCTTTAATGCAAGGAGTATCAGGAATAAAAGTGATGAACTTAGAGCATGGATCAGTACCTGGTGCTATGATGTTGTGGCCATATCAGAGACATGGGTTTCTCAGGGGCAAGAATGGTTGCTTGATGTTCCAAGGTTTAGAGCATTTAAAAAGAATAGGGAGGGGGGAGAAAGAGGAGGGGGTGTAGCACTCCTAATCAGAGATGGTATCACAGCTACAGAAGCTTCCATTGTTGAGGAAGATCTGCCTACCGAGTCAGTATGGGTGGAAATTAGGAACAGCAAGGGAGCAGTCACCTCTTTAGGGATTTACCACAGGCCCCCAATAGCAGCAGGGAGATGGAAGAAAGCAGAGGTCGGCAGATTTTGGAAAAGTGTGGACGTAGTAGGGTTGTTGTAATGGGTTACTTTAACTTTTCCAATATTGATTGGAACCTCCTTCGAGCAGAAGATTTGAATGGAGCTGTTTTTGTAAGGTGTGTTCAGGAGGGTTTCCTAATTCAGTACGTTGACAGGCCGACGAGGGGAGAGGCCATTCTAGACTTAGTGCTCGGAAGTGAGCTGGTGCAGGTATCAGATCTTGTGGAGAGAGAGCATTTTGGTGATAGTGACCACAACTGCCTCACATTCTATATAGCTATGGAGAAGGAGGGGATTAGGCAAAATGGGAGGATATTTAATTGGGGAAGAGGAAACTACAATGTGATTAGACATGAGTTAGGAAGCATGGACTGGGAGCAATTGTTCCATGGTAAAGACACTATAGACATGTGGAGACTGTTTAAGGAACAGTTGTGCAAGTGATGAATAAATATGTCCTTCTGAGACAGGCAAGAAGTGGTAAGATAAAGGAACCTTGGATGACGAGAGCGGTGGAGCTTCACATCAAAAGGAAAAAGGTAGCTTACATAAGGTGGAGGAAGCTAGGGTCAAGCTCAGCTCTAGAGAATTACAGGCAGCTGAGGAAGGAGCTCAAAAATGGTCTGAGGAGAGCCAGGAGAGGGCACAAGAAAGGCTTGGCAGAACGGATTAGAGAGAACACAAAGGTATTTTACACTTATGTGAGGAATAAGAGAATGGTCAAAGAAAGAGTAGGGCCGATCAGGGAACTTGTGTGTGAAGGTAGGGGAAGCCCTAAATGAGTTTTTTATTTCTGTCTTTACTAAAGAAAAGGACCTTGTAGTGAATGAAACCATTGAGGAGCAGGTAAGCATGCTGGAATGGATAGAGATAGAGGAAGCTGATGGGCTGAAAATGTTGACAAACATTAAGATTGACAAGTCGCCAGTGCCAGACCAGATTTGTCCTCGGCTGCTTTGGGAAGTGAAAAATGTGATTGCTTCGCCACTTGCGAAGATCTTTGCATCGTCGCTCTCCACCAGAGTCATACCTGAGGACTGGAGAGAGGCAAATGTAATTCCTCTCTTCAAGAAAGTAAATAGGGAAATCCCCGGCAATTACAGACCAGTAAGTCTCACGTCTGTCGTCTGCAAGGTGTTAGAAAGGACTCTGAGGGATAGGATTTATGACCATCTGGAAGAACATGGCTTGATTAAATGCAGTCAGCATGGCTTTGTGAGGGTCAGGTCATGCCTCACAAACCTCATTGAGTTCTTTGAGGATGTGACTAGAAAAGTTGATGAGAGTTGAGCGGTGGATGTGGTGCATATGGACTTCAGCAAGGCATTTGATAAGGTTCCCCATAGTAGGCTCATTCAGAAGGTCAGGAGGAATGGCAAACAGGGAAATTTAGCTGTATGGATACAGAATTGGTTGGCCAACATAAGACAGCGAGTGATAGTAAAAGGAAAATATTCTGCCTGGAGGTCTGTGGTGAGTGGTGTTCCACAGGGCTCTGTCCTTGGGCCTCTATTGTTTGTAATTTTTATTAATAACTTGGATGAGGAGATTGAAGGATGGGTTAGCAAGTTTGCAGACGACACAAAGGTTGGGGGTATCAATGACAGTATAGAGGATTGTTGTAGGCTGCAGCGTGACATTTACAGGATGCTATGGTGATTCTGTTTGCCGAGCTGGGAATTTGTGTTGCAGACGTTTCATCCCCTGTCTAGGTGACATCCTCAGTGCTTAGGAGCCTCCTGTGAAGCACTTCTGTGATCTTTCTTCCGGCATTTGTAGTGGTTTGTCTCTGCCGCTTCCGGTTGTCAGTTCCAACTGTCCGTTGCAGTGGTTGGTATATTGGGTCCAGGTCGATGCGCTTTTTGATTGAATCCGTGGATGAGTGCCATGCCTCTAGGAATTCCCTGGCTGTTCTCTATTTGGCTTGTCCTTTAATAGTAGTGTTGTCCCAGTCGAATTCATGTTGCTTGTCATCTGCGTGTGTGGCTACTAAGGATAGCTGGTCGTGTCGTTTCATGGCTAGTTGGTGTTTGTGGATGTGGGTTGTTAACTGTCTTCCTGTTTGTCCTATGTAGTGTTTTGTGCAGTCCTTGCATGGGATTTTCTACACTACGTTGGTTTTGCTCATGCTGGGTATCGGGTCCTTTGTCCTGGTGAGTTGTTATCTGAGAGTGGCTGTTGGTTTGTGTGCTGTTATGAGTCCTAGTGGTCACAGTAGTCTGGCTGTCAGTTTGGAAATGCTCTTGATGTATGGTAGTGTGGCTAGTCCTTTGGGTTGTGGCATGTCCTCATTCCGTTGGCTTTCCCTTAGGCATCTGTTGATGAAATTGCGCAGGTATCCGTTTTTGGTGAATACATTGTATAGGTGTTCTTCTTCCTCTTTTTGCAGTTCTGGTGTACTGCAGTGTGTTGTGGCCCTTTTGAATAGTGTCTTGATGCAACTTCTTTTGTGTGTTGGGGTGGTTGCTTTCGTAACTACAACCGCAACTCAAGAGACTAGCCACACTAGCATACATCAGGAACATTTCCGAACTGACAGCCAGACTGCTGCGACCACTAGGACTCATAACAGCACACAAACCAACAGCCACTCTCAGATAACAACTCACCAGAACGAAGGACCTGATACCCAGCATGAGCAAAACCAATATAGTGTACAAAATCCCATGCAAGGACTGCACAAAACACTACGTAAGACAAACAGGAAGACAGCTAACAACCCGCATCCATGAACACCAACTAGCCACGAAACGATACGACCAGCTATCCTTAGTAGCCACACACGCAGATGACAAGCAACATGAATTCGACTGGGACAACACTATTATTATAGGACAAGCCAAACAGAGAACAGCCAGGGAATTCCTAGAGGCATGGCACTCATCCACGGATTCAATCAATAAGCACATCGATCTGGACCCAATATACTGACCACTGCAGCGGACAGCTGGAACTGACAACCGGAAGCGGCAGATTCAAACCACTATAAATGCCGGAGGAAAGATCACAGAAGCGCTTCACAGGAGGCTCCCAAGCACTGAGGATGTCACCTAGACAGGGGACGAAACATCTGCAACAAAAATTCCCAGCTCGGCGAACAGAACCACAACAACGAGCACCCGAGCTACAAATCTTCTCCCAAACTTTGAATTTACAGGATACAGAGATGGGCTGAGAGGTGGCAGATGGAGTTCAACCTGTATAAATGCCAAGTGATATATTTTGGAAGGTCAAACTTGAAGGTTGATTAAAGACAGGATTCTTGGCAGTGTGGAGGAACAGCGGGATCTTGGTGTGCAGGTACATAGATCCCTTAAAATGGCCACCCAAGTGGACAGGGTTGTTAAGAAAGCATATGGTGTTTTGGCTTTCCTTAACAGGGGGATTGAGTTTAAGAACCGTGAGATCGTGTTGCAGCTCTATAAAACTTTGGTTAGACCGCACTTGGAATACTGTGTCCAGTTCTGTTTGCCCTATGATAAGAAAGATGTGGATGCTTTGGAGAGGGTTCAGAGGAGGTTTACCAGGATGCTGCCTGAAATGGAGGGCTTATCTTACGAAGAGAGGTTGACTGAGCTCTGACCTTTTTCATTGGCAAAAAGAAGGAAGAGAGGGGACCTAATTGAGGTGTACAAGCTAATGAGAGGCATAGATAGAGTTGAATGCCAGACTTTTTTCCAGGGCAGAACTTGTTAACATGAGGATTCATAGTTTTAAGCTGTTTGCTGGAAAGTATAGAGGGGATGTCAGAGTCGGGTTCTTTACACAGAGAGTTGTGAGAGCATGGAATGCGTTGCCAGCAGCAGTTGTGGAAGTGAAGTCATTGGGGATATTTAAGAGACTGTTAGACATGCATATGGTCACAGAAATTTGAGGGTTCATACATTAGTTTTACCTTACATGAGGATCAGTGGTCAGCACAACATTGTGGGTTGAAGGGCCTGTTCTGTGCCGTACTGTTCTATGTTCAACCTTAAACAAGGAACCAAGCGGGCTAAAAGGGACCATGAAATAACTTTAGCGAGTAGAATTAAGGAGAATCCCAAGACGTTTTATTCATAATCTGAGAATCTGAGAAAATGAGTGAGATTCTCAATGATTACTTTGCATCAATGTTCATTGAGGAAAGGGACATGATGAATGTTGAGATTAGAGATGAAGGTTTGTTTACTAAGGAGGGAGGATGTGTTGAGTAGGCTAAAGGATGTTAAGGTGAACAAATCCCTAGGACCGGATAGGATCTATCCCAGGTTTCTGAGGGAAGTGAGAGAGGAAATAACTGGGGCCCTGAGAGATATCTTTGTGGCATCCTTAAACACAGGTGAGGTGCTGGAGGACTGGAGGGTTGCTCATGTTGTCCCCATGTACATGAAGGGGAGGAGAGATATTCCGGGTAACTACAGACCAGTGAGCCTGACGTCAGTGGTGGGAAAGTTGCTGGAGAAAGTACTGAGGGATAAAATCTATTTATATTTGGAAAAGAATGGGCTTATCAGTGATAGGCAACTTGGTTTTGTACGGGAGAGATTGTGCCTTACCAACTAGGTAGAGTTCTTTGAGGAAGTGACCAAGTTGATAGATGAAGGAAAGGCTGTAGATGTCATATACATAGACTTTAATAAAGCATTTGATAAGGTTCCCCATGATAAACTAATGGAGAAAGTGGAGTTACATGGTGTGCAGGGTGTTCTAGCTCAGTGGGTAAAGAACTGGTTGAACAACAGGAGACAGAGAATAGTAGTTGAAGGGAGTTTCTTAAAAGGAGAAAGGTGATCAGTGGTGTTCCACAGGGGTCAGTGTTGGGGCCACTGTTGTTTGTAATATACATAAATGATCTGGAAGAGGGCACTGTTGGTATGATCAGTAAGTTTGTAGATGACACGAAGATTGGTGGAGTAGCAGAAAGCATCGGGGACTGTCAAAGAATACAGGAGGATATAGATGGACTGGAGGGTTGGCAGAGAAGTGGCAAATAGAATTCAATTTGGGCAAATGTGAGGTAATGTATTTTGGTAAGTCTAATTCTAAAGCCAACTATACTATAAACAGAAGAGACTTGGAAAAAGTTGATGGGGCAGAGAGATCTGTAGGTTCGGGTCCATTGTGCCCTGAAGGTGCCTGCACAGGTGGATAGAGTGGTCAAGAAGGCACATGGTATGCTTGCCTTCATTGGACGGGGTATTGGGTATAAGAGCTGGTAGGTCATGTTAAAATTGTACAAGACATTGGTTCAGCTGCATTTAGAATACTGTGTACAGTTCTGGTCGCCACATTACCAAAAGGATGTGGACACTTTGGAGAGGGTGCAGAGAAGGTTTATGAGAATTTTGCCTGGTATGGACGGTGCTAGCTATGAAGAGAGGTTGAATCAGTTAGGATTGTTTTCATTAGAAAAAAGGAGATTGAGGGGGGAACATGGTTGAGGTCTACAAAATCATGAAGGGTATAGACAGGGTGGATAGAGATGAGCTTTTTCCCAGGGTGAGGGATTCAATAATGAGAGGTCACATATTCAAGGTGAGAGGTGAAAAGTTTAAGCGAGATACATGTGGAAAGTACTTTACACAGAGAGTGGTAGGTGCCTGGAACACATTGCCAGCAGAGTTAGTAGAAATAGGCACAGTAGATTCATTTAAGATGCATCTTTACAGATACATGAGTTGTTGGGAAGCAGAGAGATAAAGATCCTTAGGTTTTGACAGTACATTTGGATCAGCTCAGGCTTGGAGGGCCAAAGGGCCTGTTCCTGGGCTGTAAGTTTTCTTTGTTCTTTGTTCTTTTGTTCTTATCAAACTGAGAAGCAATTGAGTAAGGTGAGCTACTTGATAAGGACTTCAGACAGGAAGAAATCTCACAGTATGTTATGTGAATATACTCAAAGGTATTTTGATAGGGAAGGAAAGCAAAAGGGGAATGTGTTAATGATGACAGCACAGAAGGAAGAACCAAGTTCAGAGGATTCTGAATTGGATATTTGTCAAATCCAATTGGACAATGAGGAAGTTGTCAAAAATTGGGATAAATTATTGAGTTACCTTGCACAGAAGAATTGAAATGATCTGAAACAGTTATTACTATCCGATGGGGAGATATGTGGAAACAAACCAGGAAGTACTAACCTAATTGTGCATGATGTAGATATAGGAGATGCTGTTCCAATTAAGCAACATCCTTACAGGGATAACCCTTTAAAGTTGGCACAGGTTCAAAAGGAGATAGCGGCAGAATTGAAGTGAGTTACAGTGACTGGTGGTCACCCATAGTCACAGTGCCAAAGCCAGAAGGTACCCAACAGTTAGCTGCAGACTATCACAAAGTCAATGCTGTTACAAAGACTGATGCATATCCAATCCGCGGTTGGAGGACTGTGTCAAAAAAGTGGGACAAACAACTTACGTTTCTAAGTTGGACTTGCTCAAAGGCTACTGGCAAGTACCGCTATCAGAGGGAGCAAAGGCAATTTCAGTTTTTGTAATGTCAAATGGACTATATCAGTTCAAAGTCATACCACTTAGTAAGAAAAATCTTCCAGCCATATTTCAGAGACTGATTAATAAGGTCATTGCTGGATTATCTAACTGTGTTGTTTGTGTTGATGACCTGGTGATTTTTAGTCCCTCATGGAAGGAACGTTGACAGTATTTATCGGACTTGTTTGAATGACTTTGGAAGGCAGGCTTGCTGATAAACCAAACTAAAACTGAATTTGCCAAAGCCCAAGTCACCTTCCTGGGCCATGTTATTGGACACGGAAAAATGGCCCCACGGGATGTGAAAACAAAAGTAAATGGGGAATTCCCTACAGAATTGATGAAAACAGCAGTACTCCGGTTCCTTGGATTGAGTGGATTTTACTGGAAGTTTTTGCCGAACTTTAGCAGTGTGGCTGCTCCACTGGCCGAATTGTTAAAAAAGGGCAAGAAGTTTCCATGGACAGCAGACTGTCAAAAAGCACTTGACAGCCTCAAACCTGTTACCCACTGCCCCACTGGATTACATAAAGCCTTTCAAGGTGGCTATCGATGCCAGTGATGTGGGTGTTAGTGCGGTGCTCCTGCAGGAAGATGACAAGGGAATAGAAAGACCCATCCGGTATTTTTCAAGGAAGTTGAAAGTTCACCAACAGAAATATTCAGACTGGAGAAAAAGACTTTGAGTTTGGTGTTGGCATTACAACATTTCAGTATTTATAATACTAGCAATGCATCTGAGACAATTGTGTACACCGATCATAACCCATTCACATTTATGAAGAAATTCAAGGACAAAAATACCAGACTGTTTAGATGGAACTTGTTGTTTGCAGCATTCAATCTGAGCGTTGTGCATGTGGCATGTCGCAAAAACGTAATTGCCGATGCATTATTGAGACTTGAATGGGGAATGGAGGGGTTCAGTGGCAGGTGTGTCGCAGCCTACTTTCACGTGTAATTATGCATGTGTATAGTCAGTATAGGGGAAATGTGTGTTTTAGACTACTAACCAATTTCTTTTAAGGGGTTTAAAAATGAAGCTATCTTTTGATATCGATGTTTTTTTTTATTGGGGGAAGTGTCACAAAGCTGGCCCTATTTTCTAAAATCAGTTCCTTTTCTCAAGGAGACTGTGTCCATGGTTTATTCAGAGTGGTTGTAAACAGGCCAGACTCTGAAACGGCTGGGTTTTGTACAGATATGAAAGGCCTTTTTGTTTATACAGAAACAGATGAGTCTTCAGGCCAAAGCTTTTATAGAACATAGAACATAGAACAATACACCGCAGAACGGGCCCTTCTGCCCTCAATGTTGCGCCGACCTGTGAACTAGTCTCAGCACATCCCCCTACGCTATCTCATCATCATCCATGTGCTTATCTAAGGATTGTTTAAATCCCCCTAATATGTCTGAGTTGACTACATTGGCAGGTAGGGCATTCCATGCCCTTACCACTCTCTGAGTAAAGAACCTGCCTCTGACATCTGTCTTAAATCTATCACCCCTCAATTTGTAGTTATGTTCCCTCTTACAAGCTGACATCATCATCCTAGGAAAAAGACTTTCTCTGTCTACCCTATCTAATCCTCTGACCATCTTGTATGTCTCTATCAAATCCCCTCTCAACCTTCTTCTTTCCAATGAGAATAAACCCAAGTCTCTCAGCCTTTCCTCATAAGACCTTCCCTCCAGACCAGGGAACATCCTGGTAAATCTCCTCTGCACCTTTACCAATGCTTCCAAATCCTTCCCGAAATATGGCGACCAGAACTGTACACAATATTCCAAGTGTGGCCGCACTAGCGTTTTGTATAGTTGCAGCATGATATTACGGCTCTGGAACTCAATGCCTCTACCAATAAAACCTAACACATCATGTGCCTTCTTAAAAGCACTATTAATCTGGGTAGCAACTTTCAGGGACTCCAAGGTCCCTCTGCACATCCACATTACCAAAAATCTTTCCATTGACCCAGTACTCTGCCTTCCTGTTATTCTTCCCAAAGCACATCACTTCACATTTAGCTGCACTGAACTCCATTTGTCACCTCTCAGCCCAATACTCCACCGACTTTCGTGTCATCTGCAAATTTACTAATCCATCCACTTATGCCTGCGTCTAAGTCCTTTACAAAAATGACAAACAGCAGTGGTCCCAAAATAGATCCTTGTGGCACACACTAGTAACCGGACTCCAGGCTGAATATTTTCCATTAACCACCACTCGCTGCCTTCTTTCAGAAAGCCAATTTCTAATCCAAACTGCTAAATCACCCTCAATCCCAAATCTCTGAATTTTCTCCATTAGCCTACCATGTGGAACCTTATAAAAGGCTTTACTGAAGTCCATGTATACCATGTCAACTGCTCTATCCTCATCTACATGCTTGGTCACCTTCTCAAAAAACTCAATGAGGTTTGTGAGACACGACCTGCCCTTGACAAAACCATGTTGACTATCTGAAATCAAATTGTTGCTTGTTAGATGATTATAAATCTTATCTCTTATAATCCTTTCCAAAACCTTTCCTACAACAGAAGTAAGGCTCACTGGTCTATAATTACCTGGGTCATCTCTATGCTCTTCTTGAACAAGGGCACAACATTTGCTATCCTTCAGTTGTTAGAAATGACCTGTACAAGTCAAGGGGCATGGCCAGCTCTCTCTCTGAGCAATTCAGTCCAGAACTAGTTTGGGAGTTCAGCTGTAGGCTGTGTGGAAACAGGCTGCTAGACTCTCTCTCCTTCTGCCCTTCTAACTTCGATCTGTAAGACTTTGTTTCATTTTTACTGTGTTTAAGAGGTTTGCTTATTGTAACTGTTGTGTATGTTCAGAACAGCATAATTAAGTCTAGTTTGGATAGACTGAGTTCTGTAGAGATTCTTTACTGTGTTCTGTGTGTTTCATTGTGTAATTTTGTGAATAATTTTTTTAACTTTTTAAAACCTGGTAGTCAACCTAGCTAACATACTCCAGGTAATTTTCACTGTACACTTACTGAAACAAATTCCTAAGTTATGGTCTGGGCTGCTTGCTTAGGAATGTTTTGAGTGGTCTGGCCTAGTCCCTAACACTGGAAAGATTTGATTTGATTTCAAGATTAGTGGATACATTTTTAAGGTGAGAGGAGAGAGGTTTAAAAAAGACACGAGGGGAAAAACGTTTACACGGAGGGTGAACTTGCTGAGGAAATAGTGGATGCAGGGAGTATTACAATGTTTAGCATTTGGATAAATACATGAATAGAAAGGGTTTGGTGAGATATGGGCCAGGAGCAGGCAGGAGGGAATAGTATAGTTGGTATTATGTTCACATGGACTGGTTGGATCCAAGTGTCTGTTTCCGTGCACCCAAGTAAAGTGAAAAGCTTTGTTTTGCAAGCAGTACAGTCATATCCCAGCTTTCCTGAAGAAGGGCTTATGCCCGAAACATCGATTCTCCTGCACCTTGGATGCTGCCTGACCTGTTGCGCTTTACCAGCAATGCATTTTTCAGCTCATATTCCAGCAACAAGAACATGCAGATCATAGAGTGCTCAGACAGAGCAAGGCATACAGGTTACATTTCACAGGAGGTCATAGAATCATCGAGTCGTAGAGATGTACAGCATGGCAACAGACCCTTCGGTCCAACTCATCCATGCCGACCAGATGTCCTAAATTAATCTAGTCCCATTTCCCAGGATTTGGCCTATATCCCTCTCAACCTTTCCTATTCATATAGCCATCCAAACGCCTTTTAAATGTTGTAATTATACCAGCCTCCACCACTTCCTCTGGCAGCTCATTCCGTACATGCACCACTCTCTGCATGAAAAAACCCTGTCTATTTACCCTATCCATGCCCCTCATAATTTTATAAACCACTATAAGGTCACCCCCCAGCCTCTGAAGCTTCAGGAAAAACAGCCCCAGCCTCTTCAATCTCTCTTTATAGTTCAAACCCTCCAATCCCAGTAACATCCTTGTAAATCTGTTCTAAATGATTTCAAGTTTCACAACATCATTCCTATAGGAAGAAGACCAGAATTGCAAGCAATATTCCAAAAGCAGCCTAATGTCCTGTACAGCTGCAACATGACCTCCCAAATCTTGTACTCAATACTTTGACCAATAAAGGAAAGCATTCCAAACACCATCTTCACTATCCTATCTACCTGCAACTCCACTTTCAAGGAACTATGAACCTGCACTCCAAGGTCTCTTTGGTCATACCCCAGGACCTTACCATTAAATATATAAAGCCTTCCTCGTTTTGCCTTTCTAAATGCAGCACTTTACATTTATCTAAATTAAGCTCCATCTGCCACTTCTCAGCCCATTGCCACAACTGATCAATATTCCATTATACTCTGAGGTAACCTTCTTCACTGTCCACTACACTTTGTCCTAGGTTTGCATCCAAATCAATTATATGAATGATGAAAAGGGGTGGACCCAGCACCAATCTTTGTGGCACATCGCTGGTCACAGGCCTTCATCCTCTGTCTTCTACCTTTGAGCCAGTTCTGTATCCAAATGGCTTATTTATCTTGTACTCCATGTAATCTAACTTTGCTAACCAGTCTACCATGAGGAACTTTGTCGAACGCCTTACTGAAGTCCATATAGATCATGTCCACCTCTCTGTCCTCATTAATCCTTCGTTACTTCTTCAAAAAAACTCAGTCAAGTCAGTAACCTGATTTCACATTCACAAAGCCGTCTTGAATATTAATTCAACAGTCTAATAACAACAGGGATGAAGCTATTCTTGAACCTGTTGGTGAAGTGTTCAAGCTTCAGTATCTTCTGCCTGACAGAAGAGCTTGGAAGACAGCATTATCGGGGTGGGACAGCTCTTTGATGACATTCAGTCAAGATCAGGAAGGGCTGATGAAGGGCTCCTGCCCTAAATGTCAGTTTTCCTGCTCCTCGGATGCTGCCTGGCCTGCTGTGCTTTCCCAGCACCACTCTAATCTTGACTCTAATCTCCAGCATTTGCAGTCCTCACTTTCGCCTCTTTGATGACATTGTAAACTGTTCCACAGCAACAAAAAGTGTAAATGGAGTTCATAGATGGGAGTTTGGCTTCTGTGATAGTCTGAGCTGTGCACACAACTTTCTGTAGTTTCTTATGGTCCTGGGCAGTTGTGCCAGGCTATTATGCACAGGGATAGTACGTTTTCAATGGAGTATCTGTAAAAGTTGTTGCGGGTCCTTGGTGTGGTGAAGGCAGATTCAATTGAGACATTCAACTTTTTTTGTGATAGTAATGATGTACATGCCTATAGGGGAAAGGCCGGAGATTGATATTAGATAAAAACCTGACTAGATAATGGAGCTGGTGCCGTAAAATGGGCAAAATGATCACCTTCTGCATGATAATAATTTTGCAAGTCTGTGTGAGAAAGATCACCAATTTCTGGTTTTCACCCTTAAAACCAGAAGTGGCATAAACAACAGATTAACATGATATCGATTCAGGAAGTTCAGTAGAAGCTCAAATCACAGGTGTTCGAAGTGAGAAAGGGAAGCAAAATGACCAGAACCTATAATACAGACTGATGATATTACTGGAAACGTCAGAATAGATTTTCTATAAAATACTCCAAACTTAAAGTAACATGTCAGAAACAGTAATCAACATTGATGCTCCAATGTTGGAGATCTGAAGAACTCAAGAGATTCTAGAAAGTGACGTGGGAAAGCATGGTGAAGACAGGAGAGTAAAGGATGAAGTCTTCCTCACAGAAAATCTATCTTTCCTCTTAGCCTTAACTTAAAATTGCAGTCTGTACTCAATTATGTCATTGGGTCCCAACAAATGTCTTTCCTGAGGGAGTCAACAGGTTTGCTGCTGCTTTGGTACAAGATCAGAATGGTATGCTCCCAGAGCAATTTTACATGCATGTGATTAAATCATTCCTTGATCTTTCCCAACCTTTAAATATTGTGACTATTCCCATTCTAGGTAACCAAAGGTATGATAAATTATCAGGGATATGTAGGAATACAGATTTGAGGCTAAAATCAGATCAACTGAGATGTTAATGAATGACTGAACAGACTCGAGGTACTGAACAGCTTACTCTCCTCCTAAATTGTATGGTCATTGGATAATACAATACTTCCAAACAGAACTGAATGTGATGTGGTTCAAATTTCTTCTGGAATTTGTCCAATGACTACTACGCTCCTTTTTTCTCTAATCTGAGGCCTTCAAATAAATGTAAAATAATCAAATCAGGTTTTTAAAAAAAAATAGTCATGGGACGTTGTCGTTGCTGGCTGGTTCTATTGATTGCCCATTTCTAATTGCACTCAAGGTGGTGGTAGCAAGCTGCCATCTTGAATTGTAACAGGGCCATGAGGTGTGGGATCCCAAGATGCTGTCAGGGAGGGAATTCCAGGATTTTGACACAGCAACATATTTCCAAATCCGATTGGAGAGAGTATATCTGCTGCTTTTGTCCATTTTTCTGGCGAAAGTGACGGTGATTCTGGATTTGAAAGGTGATGTCAATGTAAGCTTGATGTGTTTGCACACTCTGAATGGTATATACTATTATCACTGCACATCAATGGCGGAGGAAGTGAATGTTTATGGTATTGTTTGGAATTCTTTATTCTAGATAATACTGAGCTTCATGAGTGTTGATGGAGCTGCCCCCACTGAGGCAAATGGGGACTATTACATCATGGTCCTGACTTGTGCCTTGAAGATGGCGGACAGATTTAGGGAGGCAGGATGAGAGTTGTGTCCTAGGAGGGTCAGTGCTGAGAGAGTGTCACACTGTCAGAGACCCAGTAGTGAAGGTAAGCAGCAAGGTTGAAGAGTCAGTACTATAATGTCAGAAGTGACATCTATTGGAGATATCATATCAAGGTCCTGGCCATGTGTCACTGTATATAATTGTAGTGGATTGGTACTGGTTAGCCACTCACCAGTTGTGCGGCTGCAGTCACATTGTCTGCTGATTCCATACAGAAAATGATTGGAAGGAATCGGTAAGGATCCTGAAGAGAATGCATAATGCACGTCTGTAAATAAAATTACAGAGGATCAGTTAACTGGGACAATTCATTTATCACTCATATCAGCATCAATTCCAGCACATGTATTCTGGTTTCAATAGACGGTCACTAACAGGATGCAGTTGTCCCTTGGCCAGGATGGCCCTGGGATCATGGCACCAACTGGCAGCTGCTACCAGACTGACTGTGTTGGAGGAAGAGCAGATTATTGAGCTACTAAATCTTGGATTAATGTAAAATTCATTTAGTTGAATTCAGGATGAGGCCTGTTTGTGATAAAAAGCGTTAATAGCATTAAATGAGCCAATCGCAGCTTAGTATACGACCAAAAGCAATTTTCAAAGCATCTTGCATTATTAACATTTTAGTATCATCAGTTAATGTATTAATATATTTACTACTACAAATCACAACGAGGTGATTTATCCGAGTGAATTACAAATGGGTTTGAAACTGAGTCACATGAGAAGATTCAAGGACATGTGATCAAAACATGGACCAAGAGTACATTTTAACTTCTGAAGGAGAAGGGGGAGGTAGACAATGGATGAGAGAAGCTGAAAATGTGTTGCTGGAAAACCGCAGCAGGTCAGGCAATATCCAAGGAGCAGGAGAATTAACGTTTCAGGCATGAGCCCTTCTTCAAGAATGAGGAAAGTGTGCCAAGCAGGCTAAGATAAAAGGTAGGGAGGAGGGACTTGGGGGAGGGGCGTTGGAAATGCGATAGTTGGAAGGAGGTTAAGGTGAGGGTGATAGGCCAGAGTGGGGGTGGGGGTGGGGGCGGAGAGGTCAGGAAGAAGATTGCAGTTAGGAAGGTGGTGCTGAGTTCGAGGGTTGGGACTGAGACAAGGTGGGGGGAGGGGAAATGAGGAAACTAGAGAAATCTGAGTTCATCCCTTGTGGTTGGAGGGTTCCTAGGCGGAAGATGAGGCACTCTTCCTCCAGCCGTCGTGTTGCTATGGTCTGGTGATGGAGGAGTCTAAGGACCTGCATGTCCTTGGTGGAGTGGGAGGGGGAGTTGAAGTGTTGAGCCACGGGGTGGTTGGGTTGGTTGGTTTGGGTGTTGTAGAGGTGTTCTCTGAAACGTTCCGTAAGTAGGCGGCCTGTCTCCCCAATATAGAGGAGACCACATTGGATGCAGCAGATGCAGTAAATGATGTGTGTGGAGGTACAGGTGAATTTGTGGTGGATATGGAAGGATCCTTGGGACCTTGAAGGGAAGTAAGGGGGGAGGTGTGGGTGCAAGTTTTGCATTTCTTGTGGCTGCAGGGGAAGGTGCTGGGCCCCAAGGGGCCCCAAGGCCCCAAGCGATCCTTCCATATCCATCACAAATTCACCTGCACCTCCACATACATCATTTACTGCATCCGCTGCACCCGATGTGGCCTCCTCTATATTGGGCAGACAGGCCACCTACTTGCGGAACATTTCAGAGAACACCTCTGGGACACCTGGACCAACCAACCCAACCACTCCGTGGCTCAACACTTCAACTCACCCTCCCACTCCATCAAGGACATGCAGGTCCTTGGCCTCCTCCATCGCCAGACCATAGCAACACGATGGCTGGAGGAAAAGTGCCTCATCTTCTGCCTAGGAACCCTCCAACCACAAGGGATGAACTCAGATTTCTCCAGTTTCCTCATTTCCCTCCCCCCACCTTGTCTCAGTCCCAACCCTCAAACTCAGCACTACCTTCCTAACCTGCAATCTTCTTCCTGACCTCTCTGCCCCCCCCCCCCACCCCCACCCCCACTCCGGCCTATCACCTTCATCTTATCACCCTCACCTTAACTTCCTTTCACCTATCGCATTTCCAACGCCCCTCCCCCAAGTCCCTCCTTTTATCTTAGCCTGCTTGGCACACTTTCCTCATTCCTGAAGAAGGGCTCATGCCCGAAACGTCGATTCTCCTGCTCCTTGAATGCTGCCTGACCTGCTGTGGTTTTCCAGCAACACATTTTCAGCTCTGCTCTCCAGCACTTGCAGTCCTCACTTTCTCCTAATGGATGAGAGAAAGTCAGAACAATAGCACATGAACAAAAATGAGATAGAGGTCAAGAAAATGTTTATGGAATTAATTCCTGGAATTTGAGTTCCAGGCAGCTGAAGGTATGGTCACCAATATATTGAGGTGAAAAGTTTAAGAGGTTTAAACAGTATATTTGGATCGGCTCAGGCTTGGAGGGCAAAAGGGCCTGTTCCTGGGCTGTAAGTTTTCTTTGTTCTTTGTTATTTGTTCAATGGGCTAGTGTTTGAAAAGGAGAGGATGCAAAGGAGATGAAATCTTGGAGGGGTTTAGGCTGGAGGAAAATAGACAAAGGGCTTGGAAGGGGACGGATTGGAAAACGATGAAACTTCTAAACTCAAGACATTTCCAGACCTGGAAAGGCCAGTGAGCACTACAACTGATGGATGAATATGACTTGGTGAAAGATAACTTTGGATGAAATAAAGTTTATGGAGGATGGAAGGTGGAACGCAAGTGAGGAAAATGTTGGAATAGTAAAGGCACATATGAGGACCTCAGCAACAAATGAGCTGAGACATGAAAGGAGCTGGGAAATGGTGAATATAACACAGTATTGGTAATGGGAAGGAAATAAGGTTAAAGGCTAAACAACACCAAATTCATGAACTGCCTGTTTCTGCCTCAGGCAACAAAGGAATGGCTTTGGTTGCTAGGAGACAGATGTATTGGCAGGAAATCAAAATAATGGGCAAAGTCTTACAATAGCTTTTTGTTTTGAAAGCAAGTTCCTTTTCAGGAGTCAAAAACATTTCTATGAGAGTCGGCAATCTACCTGACTTCATGATGTGGTGAAAGACAGGTTCCTGAGAATTCAGGCCCAGTCAGACACCAGGAGCAAGAGAGATACTGAGGCAGAAAGACACACTTTGTAGGAAATCAGGGGTCAAAAGACAGAAGGTAGACATCAGACGGTTATATGAGAGGAGAGAAGCTTAGAGTTATCTTGAATATACAAGTCATAAGTAACCTTGGCAGATTTAACCAGGACCCAAAAGTGTTTCATATTGTTTAGCCAGATCTGCCAACGGCTAAACCAAGGTGTTGACATTAAATAATACAATTGTATCTATTGAATTTAAGATATTGAAAATGAGGATTATTCCAGGAGGATTAACCAAGGTGAGGCTGAGTAATGGTTTGAATGGGGTGAGCAAGTGTTGCAGTGAATGCAACACAACAAGGTCACAGAGGGGAGAGAGAGAGAGAGAGAGAATAAAAGATAGAACAGGCTGTATTCCTGCTCAGTGATGAAATTCCTCAATAAAGCCTTTTGTAGGTTGCCATGGTAATGGGTTGGTTTTGGCATTAGAAATTGAGTCAGGGTCATTAATCATATGTGAATTCTGGAATGGTAAAAGGAATTTTGAAAAAGAGATTTTGAATTGAATGTTTTGGATATAATGTGAGGATTGTTGATGATGTGATCATCAGTAGCTGTTCAATTAGACTCACCTCAATCATGTTCCCAGTGCATTCCTGCTCTCCGTGCTGACAACTGAACACCCACTTGCCACTTTCATTCCTCTCCTACAAAAACAAAGCAACAATATATGAAAAGGGAACATGGCAGTGAGGGTTTAGATTCATTGCTTATTCCAGGGCATTTTGTCACTGAACATGTTACAACAAAACTTTTAGCAACATCGATGCAGAACTTCACCTCAGCTGTTCATTTGGTTAAACAAGGGTGATTACAGGAGAGCAAACATCAAACTCAGATATCAACTGCCCCCACTTTCTTCAGCAGATTCTTCACATTTCATAGTCATCTGACCTTCAGTGCTTGGCAGGAGAAACACTGGGTGCTCCTGACTTGAGCAGTTACTTAGGTCGCTCCACCAAAAGCCATGTGCTATCCCAGGTTGCCAGAACGCCCTCATATCTCCCTGACCACTGCAGCCAATAGAGAAAGTGTCTGGTAGGCAAGAGATTTTCCATTGTACAGAATTCCTTGTAACATTTCGATTTCTCAGTAGTCCAGCTACCAAAATAAAAGCAAATTCTATTTGACATGTTGTTTCTTCACAATCCCCAGTTTCTTGTTATCTAGAGAGAGAATTTATCTAGAAAAGGTTAAAAGAAGTTCTAAAAACTCAGTGCAGAAGTTGAGCTTAAAAAAAATCCCTTGCACTGAAATGCAGAAGTGGTAACTGTGGTTAAACACAGCTGTGAAATGGTGAAGGGTCAATGCAGCATCAGTCACTGTCCACATGTGATCAGCACAGATTCTCCAAATCAGTTAAAAGTCAAAAATCAAGAAATTGTGGTCTTTCACTTCTCTGTTCACTTTTGGATTGAGACTCTAACATTGAATTTCACAAGGCATTTATAGATTAGCTTGCTCAAAGTTAGAAATTATGGTTCTGGGAAAACACAGCTGGTCAGGCAGCATCTGAGGAGTAGGAGAGTGGACATTTTGAATATAAGCTCTTCATCAGGAATGTGGAGGCTTTTTAGTTTCATACTAAAGCTAGGAGAGTCAAGTAGGTTTCCTCCTCCTTCTCCTAATCGAGGACTCCTCCCGTTCTGCTGATGAAACATGTAAAACACTGATTTGTCAAATTCATCCTACTCTAACTTTAGCTCCCTAGCCTCTGCAACTGTCTCCATGATCTCTATCTGGGGAGGTGATGACGTAAAGTTATCACTGCCAGACTAGTAATTCAGAGACCCAGGTAATGTTCCTGGGATACTGGTTTGAATCCATCAGAGAATGGCTGAGGGAGGAAAGTCTAGGAGTCAAATGGTTTAATGCCTCACCAAGACCTGCCCTTCATCATAGGTCAGAAGTTGAGATGTTCGCCGATGATTACACAATGTTCGGTACCATTCGTGACTCCTCAGAGGTTTAAATGTAATAAGATATGAACAATATCGTGGCTTGGACTAATAATGGCAAGTAACATCTGCACCGCTTGACATTCAATGACAACATTACCATCTTTTAATGCCCCACTATCATTAGATTCTTAGCACTTGGTTTTTTAAAAATGTAACAATAGAAGCAGCCTGAGCAGATGTGGTCCAGTTCTCAGACCAGCATTTCTAGTTTTTGTAAAGTTTATTAGGTTTAGCTTTAAGCAGTTATTGTTGGGAGTCTCAACAAGGTTGGAAGTTACTGTAAATATCTCCTGGCCTGGTCAAACCTATCTCTAAGTTTTCAATTGATGTCTTTCCTTTTGGGTTGCTGGATTGCATGTGAGACAAAACTTACTTTCTGAATTTTGCCAAAGAATGTTTTTATGGAATGTTACTATATTGGAATAATGGTTAATGCATCTACTATTCTGTTAAGTTTTCCAATAGAGTTGTTATTCTAAGTTCTTCTTTCTTTTGTTGTATTTTAACTATAGTGTTTGAATAAATTGTGTTTTGCTGAACATTGAGTAGTTTGACCAGTCGCATGGATCTGGAACACAACACTTTACATTTGTCTTTAAAATAAAAAGTTTAGGGTCTAGGCTACCTTCTTAAAATATTTTGATGGTGCCTGATCTGGTCCGGTCTGGTCCAAAACAGCAAGTTAAGCAGATTGGCCATCCTAAATTGTCCCATATGCCAGGGGATGTGCAGCCAAGGTGGATAAACCATATAAATATAGGGATAGGGTAGGGGAACTGGTCTGGGTGGGATACTTTTCGGACAGTTAGTGCAAACCCAATGGGCTGAATGGCTGCTTTCCGCACTGTAGGGTTCCTATTATTCTACAGCAACCATCCTTCCAGAGAGTCCTCTAAGAGTTTTGAGTGGTTCACTGTTATGACCTGTTATCCAAACTGTAGGGAATACAGGTACAATCTGCTCAATCTGTACAGTTAGGACAATCCCTCAATCCCCACAAGCTAACATTAGTTGAATCCCCCTCAAAGTTTCTATCATTCCTTAGATTAGGAACTCATCCTCCCTGTTATTCCCTGCCTTTTCATGTGTCTGAACGCACAAGACATGACACACCTGAAGCAATAATCTGTGAACCTACATTCAGTTCCTCCTGTGAGAAAAGCCATCAAATCATTTGCCAAATTAATAAATTCACCTGAATGCTAACTTCCAGCAATATTCATCGAGGGAGATCCAGATCCTTTTGGACGTGAAAACTTTCCAATCTCTCAACATTTAAGAAGAAAGAATATGGAGCAGTTTGACATTGAAGCAGGCCCTTCAGCCCACCATGTCTGAGCTGACCACGATGCCATTCTAAACTAATCCCATCTGCCTCCATGCGGTTCACACTCTTCTATCCCCTACTTGTTCATCTGACTCTCGAAATGCCTCTTAAACTTTCCTACAATATCTGCTTCCATTACCCCACCCCAGGCAGCATATTCCAGCCACCTAACACCCTCAGTGTAAATAAAAATGTCTTGTACATCTCATTTGAACATTTCACTTTTCATCTAAAACCTATGGCCCTTTATATTTGACGCCTAGAGGAAGAACGCCTCATCTTACGCCTCGGAACGCTTCAACCCAAGGGCATCAACATGGACTTCACCAGTTTCCTCATTTCCCCTCCCCCCACCTTACCCCAGTTCCAACCTGCTCGCTCAGCACTATCTTCATGACCTGTCCTACCTACCAACCTCCCTTCCCACCTACCCTCTCCATCCTCCTCTCCAACCTATCACCTTTATCCCCACCTCCATCCACCTATTCCACTCTTAGCCACCATCTCCCCAGCCCCATCCCAATCCCATTTTTCTCTCCACCTCGGAGGGTCTCAGCCTCATTCCTGATGAAGGGTTCCTGCTCCTCGGATGCTGCCTGACCTGCTGTGCCTTTCCAGCACCACTGTAATCTTGATTTTGATTCCCAGCATCTGCAGTCCTCACTTTTGCTTAATATTTGACTTGTCCACCCTAGGAAAAAGACTTCAACTATCCACTCTATCCATGCCTCCCATAATTTTATATTCTTCTATCAGGCCACCCCGTCAGCCTCCAATACTCTAGCAAAAATAAAGTTTGCTCAACATCTTCTCATAGGCAATACATTCTAATCCAGGCAACATCCTGGCAAACCTCTTTTTCATCCTTTCCAAAGCCTCCACATCCTTCCGACAGTATAGTGATCAGAACTGCACACAATATTCCAAATGTGGAGTGACTAAAGTTTTATATGGCTGAAAGATGACTTGTCAACTTTTAGACTCAATTGTAGGCAATCATGCCATACACATTCTTTACCACCTTAATCACTTGTGTTGCCACTATCAGAAAGATCCTTCTGTATATCAATGCTCCTAAGTGTCCTGTTATTTACTATATGCTTTCCTCTTGCACTGAACTGCCAAAGTGCATCACCTCATCTTGTCAGGATTAAACTCCATCTGCCATTTCTCTGCTCAACTTTACAACTGATCTATATCTTGCCATACCTTTTGATATCCTTCCTCACTGTCCGTAACTCCACCAATTTCCACACCTTCTGCAAACTTACTAATTAGATCACTTACATTTTCATCTAAGTTATTTATGTAAATAACAAACAATGAGGTCCCAGCACTGATCCTTGCAGAACATCACTGGTCACAGAAGTGCAGTCAGAAAAACTCTCTACAACTACCCTCTATGGCCAAGCCAATTCCATATCCAATATACCAACTCACTGTTGATCCCATGTGACTTTCAAGTCATTCTAATCGGTGAATACTGATGCAAAGTACTCATTAAGGACCTCATCCACTTCCTCTGGCTCCACACACAGATTCTCTACCCTTTCTTGAGGTACCCTCTTGCTCCTATAATACGTACAATACCTTAGGATTCTCCTTCATTCTACTTGCATAGGATATGGCCCATTTTAGCCTTTCCATTTCCTTGTTTAAGATTTTTCTTGCTTGCTTTATATTCCTTACTGATCCCCAGTCACACTGTTAACTGCCTGGCTCTCTGATGGCCTGTATCATTCAAGACTGTTTGGGCATGAAATGCAATGCCCAAAGGCCTCTGACTATTGCAACCAATATCAACAGATTAAAAGTACATCAATGTCAAGAAAGGGGAGTCAGGGTTATATTTCCACACGCTCATCCTACACACAGTCATTACATGAAGTGGCCTGGGATGAACACTCCAGGATACAAACTGGTGCTCATCTTTGCACTGGGGTACACGATGTCACATCCCAATCCTCGAGGAGATGAGGCACTTGGAAGTAGATTAAGGTGTCTCTCTGCTTAGCCATAAATTACATCCTTGACTGAAGTGATGGAGTGCAAGTCTGAATATGAATATAACAGCCGCTGAGTGCTCTGTGGGGCTTACTTCTCCAAGACAGCCACCACCTTTTCTACGGAGACAGTTGGGTGTTTGCATGATGGAGCTATCACAGGAGACAGATTTCTCCAAATGTCATTTTGATCTGGAATCTGGCACCTCTATCCAGACCCTGCCTACCTCTAGCAGGCCCCTAATGGCTAAATTCAGAGGCTTATCCTTTGCAGGGGCCTGATCTCCAGCATCCTCTGTAGTGCACATGATCACTCAACTTGACATCCCTCTGCATGAGCACAGTTGCCCTGACTTTAAACTTAGGGATATCACTCTGCACTGACTGGACAATGCAATTTACTCAAATGTAGACAAGAGATTATTCATCCTCTTGTGGCCTGGCAGATTTGAGACTCAGCGCCATGGGAGCAAATCAGCACAAGGCCTCTGTCTATACTGCCAGCAGGGAATGGCTCTTCAGCAGGGGTGAGGGTGGGGGAGGAATGGGAGGAGCAATCATTTCCTGCCAACCCCTGCCACAAGACTCATGTAGTGACTCATGATGGAAATGCAGTTTCTCGATAAAAGCCAAAACCCAACTCTCTTCCTCAGCAGAAATGACTCTCGCTTCCAGATTTAGCTTCTGTTTCTTGAATCTGAATTAGGTGCAATAACATCAGAAAGTGCTGCATGAAGAGAAAGATACTGAGTTTAATGGATTTTAAATAATGTTTTTGACAGGAACCTAACAACAAGTTGAACAGGAAATTTAAAGCTCCTAGAAACCAAGAGAAAGCAACAAATTGGATCCCAAACCAAAAGAGAAAATGCTGGAAAATTTCAGCAGGTCTGGTAGCAGCTGTAATTGGATCCCAAATTAGGCGAATGCCAGGTAGCAAAGACCTATCTATGGGTGTTTTATTTATAATCTCAAAGCTGTTTCCATCAGTGTTTCACGGGGGCTCAGAATTGTTCTCTGGCTATTTATAGTCTATACAAACAGATTTAAATGTTGGGTTTATGATTGAGAATTTTCCAGATGATTGGCCATTTACTCGATAGTGAGGAAAGCTGCAGAAACCTATTAAATGGACTCTTTAGGAGGGCAGAAAAGTGGCAAATGAAAATAAATCCAGAGAAGTTTGAGGTAATACAGTCAGGAGGACAAGGCAAATTCAGTAGTGGGAGGACGCTGAAAACTTTGGAGCAAAGAAGGACATGGAGTGTATGTCTCCAGATCCCTGAGAGCGGCAGGATAGTGAGATGGGATACCGAGGGCAAAATGCAGAAAATGTTAATCAACACTTAAGGAGAAGTACGTTTAATTGCTTGAAAGATAGGAAATTAGGAAAAAGGTAACGAGATATCTCTGTTAATTAAGGATGTATTGCCACAAGAGTGAGAGATGACATTTGCTTGAAAGAGCAAAATAAGGATTCAGTTTGGATAACAAAAAGATTGAAATGATGAGGCAATTTGTATGAGTGGGTTGTGGGTCCATTATTGTTGGATACAGTGCAGCACAGCACATATTGGATGAAATAAATGAGGCACATTAGACCTTAATCTAGATGTAGATTGGGAAAATCAGATGCGCAAAGTAGTCTAGAAAATAGAGCGCAGAGCATAGAGCATAGAGCATAGAACAGTACAGCGCAGAACAGGCCCTTCAGCCCTTGATGTTGCGCCGACTTGTGAACTATTCGCAGCTTGTCCCCCTACACTATCCCATCATCATCCATGTGCTTATCTAAGGATTGTTTAAATCTCCCTAATGTGTCTGAGTTGACTACATTGGCAGGTAGGGCATTCCACACCCTTATCACTCTCTGAGTGAAGAACCTGCCTCTGACATCTGTCTTAAATCTATCACCCCTCAATTTGTAGCTATGCCCCCTCGTACAAGCTGACGTCATCATCCTGGGAAAAAGACTTTCACTGTCTAACCTCTGATCACCTTGTATGTCTCTATTAAATTCCCCCTTAGCCTTCTTCTTGCGAATGAGAACAGGTTCAAGTTTCTCGGCCTTTCCTCATAAGACCTTCCCTCCAGACCAGGCAACATCCTGGTAAATTTCTTCTGCACCTTTTCCAATGCTTCCACATCCTTCCCAAAAGATGGCGACCAGAAATGTACACAACATTCCAAGTGTGGCCGCAACATCGTTTTGTACAATTGCAGCATGATATTGCGGTTCCGGAACTCAATCCCTCTACGAATGAAACCTAACTCACCGGATGCCTTCTTAACAGCGCTATCAACCTGGGTGGCAACTTTCAGGGATCTATGTACATGGAGTCCAAGATCCCTCTGCACATCCACACTACCAAGAATCTTTCCATTGATCCAGTACTCTGCCTTTCTGTTATTCTTACCAAAGTGCATCACCTCACATTTAGCTGCATTGAACTCCATACATCCCAATGAGTTAATGGTGTGCATCCAGGACAATTTCTCAGAGCAGTTCCATTCTAGTACCAACCAGGAAGAAGGTCATCCTTGGTTTGGAAATGAGCAATAAGGCAGGATTACCAATAACCTCATGGCAGAGGAATCTCAAGATGGAAGAAATGTGTGTTCAACTTGAAGGGAAGGAATATGTGTCAAAGGCTAGTGTTTTAAAGTTGAAGAAAGATCATTCTCAGGGCATAAAGACAGAGTTGGTAAAGTTAATGAGGGAAATCTGATTAAAATGTAGCAGAATGAGGTTGCAGCAGCTGACTTTTAAGGAGATATTTAATAGCTCTCAATAAACATGCATCTCAGCGAGAAAGAAGATTGCATCATTTGTGACTAAACAGGAAAGTTAAGAATAATGTAAATTTGAAAGAAACATTGTAAAACCTGCAAACATCATGGATAGGTCAGGAGATTAATCAAATTTTAACAGCCAGCAAAGAGGATTAAAAAAACAATCAAGGAGAGAGTATGAACTCCAACCTAAGAGTTCCTGCAGGTGTTGAATAGGAGAAAAGTAATTAAAGCTAGCGTTAGTCCTTACGATAGTGAGCTTGCAGATATGATTTAGCAGAAACTTTTCACAGGTAATTTCTTCATGGTAGAAGATTTAGAAAATTGCCCAAAGATAATTGAAAATCATGAGGTGACTGGGAGAGATAAATTAAAATCAATCATCACCAGGGAATATGTGATGGGACAACTATTAGAGTTGAATGCAACTAAATCCAAAAGGATGAAATGGCCTAAACCCTGGGATTTTAGAAGAACTGACTGCAATCAGTTCAATCTTCTAAAAGTCCTTCGTTTCTGGAAGAGTTCTAGCAGATTGGAAAATAGATTAAACACTTCCATTCAAGAAAGAAGGGAGACAGAAATCAGGGAACTACATCCCTGTCGCCAGGAAATTTCTGGAATCCATTAGTGAAAAAGTTATAGCAAGATACGTAAAAAGTGATTCACACAGCATCAACAGTCTTGATGGAAAATTGTATGAGACTAATTTATTGGAGTTTTTTTTGAAGGAATAACAAGCAAGAAGGATAAAGGAAACCTGTAGAAGTGGTGCACTTGCATTTTCAAAAGACATTCTATAAGATGCTACATTAAAAGGTTCCTGTATAAAAAAGAACACAGTATAATCATTAACATGTTTACAGGAATGGTTGGAAAACAGGAAACAGAGAAAAGGGATAAATCGTTCTCGACCAGATAAGCTATAATTAGTCAAATGTCACAGGGATCAGTGCCAGAGCCTCAACTATTTACAGTCTGTATCAGTTACTTAAATGATGCAATGGAATGTTTGATTGTTTGATTCGCTGATGACAACAAGGAAAGAAAGTTGTCAAGAGGAGTTAGAGAATCTACAAAAGGGCCTTGATAGATCAAGGAAATGGGCAAAAATTGGGCACATGGAGTGTAGTGTGCAAAAACCTGAAATTCACTTTCTTTAGAAGAACAGAGAAATGGTACATAATTTTAAGGAAGCGCCAATGCAGAACATTGCAGTATGGAGGGATTTGGGCATCCTTGTACATGAATCACAAAATTAAAATGCAAATACAGCAGGTTATTAGGAAGGCAATTTAGAAGCAAAAACAGAAATTGCTCGAAAAACTCTGTGGAAAGAAAGCAGTGAACATCTTGGGTACAGTGACTCTTCAGAAGAAGAAATATTGGTCATTGTTGCAAGTGAAAGGGAATAGAACTCTTGCTCCAACTGTTTAGTGTATAAATGAGACCACACTTGGAGCTCTGTGTACAGTTTTTGTCTCCTTTCTTGAAAGAAGACATAATTGAATTAGACATTGTTCAGAGAACATTCATTGAACTCATTCTTAGATTGAAGAGCATATCCTAAAAAGCAAGATACAACAAAATGATGGCCAGGACCCAATTCCAGTATTCCTGTTGCCTGTAGATAAGGGCAACAACTGATGTAGAAGAACACCACAGCACAAGTAACTCTAATGATAACATTATCACAGACTCTTTGTCCCCCATGTTTGTGCAGACCATGATGCCATTCTAAACTAATCCCAAATCTGTCTGCACATGGTCTGTATGCCTCTATTCCCTGCTTGTTCATGTGTCTGTCTACATGTCTGTTAAATGTTGCTATTGTATCTGCTTTTACCACTTCAGGTCACCCCTCAGTCTCTGATACTCATGTAAAATAAACTTTGTCCAATTTCTCCTTATAGCTAATACACTCCAATCTAAGCAACCTCTTTTGCACCCTCTCTAAAGCCTCCATATCCTTGTATAATTGCAACCAGAGCTGCACACAACACTCCAAACATGATCTAACTAAAGTCTGACACAGCTGCAACATGACTTGCCAACTTTTATACTCAATGCTTCAACCAACGAAGGCAAGTATGCTGTAAATTTTCTTTGTCACTTTCAGGGAGCTATGGATTTGCACTTTGAGATCCTTCTATATAACAATGCTCCTAAGGGAACTGCCATTTACTATATACTTTCCTCTTGCATTGAACCTCCCAAAATGCATTTCTTCATACTTTTCAGGATTAAACTCTATCTGCCATTTCTCTACCATCTTTCCAGCTGATCTATATCCTGTCGTATCCTTTGACAGTCTTCCAACTCCAATTTTTAAATTATCTGCAAGCTTACTAACCAAACCACTTACACTTTCATCCAAATCATTTATATAGATTACAGAGGCCCCAGCACTGTTTTTTGTGGAATACCACTGGTCACAGATCTGCAGCCAAGAAAACACCTCTCCACAACTACTCACTGTCTTCTTTGATGAAGCCAATTTTGTATCCAACTTACCAACTCACCATGGATCCCATGTGACTTAATTTTCTGGACCTACCTATCATGAGTGACCCTGTCAAATACTTTAGTAAAGTCCATGTAGACAACTTCTATTGCCCTACCCTCAACTATTTGTCACTTCCTCAAAAACTCTATCAAATTTGAGACAAGAATTCACCCACATAAAGCCATGCTGACTATCCCTAATAAGCCCATTATTGATGTAAGGGTCACTAGCCTATAATTTCCTGGTTTATCTCTGTTGCCTTTCATGTGAAGATATTGTAAGTGTATCTCTGGCTATTTTTAGATTAATAAAAATTAAGGCTGAATGGGATAAATGGGATGAAGGGCCTCCTTCAATAGCACATCCTCAGAAGTCACACCATCAGGTTAGAGTCCAACAATTTTTTTTTAAATCACAAGCTCTCAAAGTGCTGCTCCTTCATCTTCACCCAACAATGGAGCAGCGCTCCAAAAGTTTGCGATTTCAAATAAACCTGTTGGATTATAACCTGGTGTCACATGACATTTGACCTTATTCAACACAGTCCACCACCTTCACATCGTGAATTGCACATTAGTAGGGTAGGTAAGGAGCAGGGAAATGGGAGGCCATGGCCAATGATATCATCAATAGATTATTGTTGCAGGGGCTAGATAATGCTCTGGGGACCAAGGTCAAATCCCATCAAAGCAGATGGTGGAGCTTGTATTGAGTAACAAATCTGTAATTAAAAGTCTAATCATGACCGTTAAGCTTTTTGCAATTGTCAGAAAAACCCATCTGGTTCACTAATGTACTTTAGGTCAGGAAATCTGCAGCATTTACTTGGTCTGGCCTATATAAGACTCCAGGCTCCCAGTAATGTGATTGAATCTGAACTGCCCTCTGGACAATTTAGGATGGGGCAATAAATGCTAGCCTAGCCTGTGATGCCCACATCCCATGAATGAAAAGATCAAATTTATAAACTTTATCACTAACTTACAAAAATATAAATCCAACCTTAGTGACTGGGAAAGTTTAACCAATATTTCTGCTGAGCTGGCTTCTTTTCAATTGGATTCAGATTCTGTAAAAATTTAAATTGTGTTATTGTAACTGCTGCATGAACCTGGGTCTCACTTTTATGGTCTCACCTCATCTCTTCTTTACCTCCTTCACCACTCAGATTATTATCATTTCCCGGACCTTCCCCAACCCTGCTTGGCTACGACTTTTGACCAACATTATCAGAAACTATAATGTACTTTACCAGAGCATTTCCATACGGGACTAACGTGACATTCATTATGTCATTCAGCATCAGCCAGGTGGGAAAAAGCTGTAACACAAGGAAGCCACGACATGCTCCACAGAGACTTTCATAGTACAAGCTGATCATAACCGGATCAGCATCTTTCTTTCGTTGGTATTCCATGCACTGGTGTTCCACCTATAAGACAGACAGACAAAGAGAGCAGCAGGTTTTAGTTTAATATCACAGGTTATCTATAAGAACAGCAGAAAGCCATTTAACTCTTCCAGAAGTTCCATGGTTCTATTTGATCTGACCTGAGTTGGCTCATCTGGTGATGTCTCAGATTCTTACCAAGATGCACCATCCACGATTTTGAAAACTTCAACTGCTTATGAATACTCAATCATCCTTTGCAGGAACTGCTTTGCAGATTTTCATTATCCTGTGTGTAAAAGTCTCTCATAACTTAAAATTAAGGCGAAGTCATTCGTGGGTTATTACCATTCACCCCTGTTGTTAGACTCCACTGGAAGAAAACATTTTTTCAATTATTCTGTCTTGTTAAAAGCTTCAATTGGATCATCCCTCAACTTTAAGGGAATACAAACCAAATTACACAGAATTTACAACACAGAAGTAGGCCATTCAGCCCAATCAATCCATGCTGGTGTTTATGCTTGATGGAAGGCTCCTGCCATTTTTATTCATATAATCTATCGTTGTAGCCCTCAATATTCCTTCCTCCCTCGTGCTTTGTTAAGTTTTCTTCTTCTGCATTCCCCATTGATGTTGGTCATGGTGAAAGACATTGGAACCAAAACCACTTACAGGCAAAGGAGAGGGGGAATAGGATGAAAAAAGATGGGTATGTGATGCATGCAGCGAATTCTTCAAGTGAAAACCATACCAAACACAATAGGTTGAGAGATGAATTGACAAGAAAATCAGACTGATAGAGTGAATATGAAAATAGAATGATAATCAACATAAAACGAAACTTAAAATCTTCCATTTGTAAATAATACACTGGTCATAAAAGATGGGCTGACTCCAATGAAAATCAAATAGGACACTCAGTGATAGATTGCAAAAGAACAACAATTAAGGAGTACTTTAGCAGTGTTTACTAAGGAAGGCATGTTGACAAAATATTGGTGGTGACAGAGATGATAATGCATGGAGTCTGGAGAGTTAAGAAGGATGGGATACTGGAAAGGATGGACATACAGATGCCCTGATTTTAACTACGACAAACAGCATCCCTTCCTTGTCAAACATGCCTGCATCTGTCTGGAATCACAAGGCCCTAGTCCCTTCTATTTTCACTGGGATGGAACTGGGCTCGGCAGCAGTTCACACACTCTCAGTTCCCAGAAGGACATGATCATTCAAATGGCTGGTTGCTTCCACTGAAACGTGATTTGGTATCTTATGGTCTTATCTCTGGAGAATGGAGTTTACAGGTCTGTTTAAGTCTGTTGTCAGTATCTTTCTCTAGGATAGAGATTGTAGCTGGTGAAGTGAGGTCCCCCTGCTAGCAGGACTCTAGTACATTCTGGTGCCAGGACACCATGGCGGTGGGAGTTTTGTTGTTGGGGGTCATGGTCCTTTGGGAAACTGACTGTGGAGGTATTGTGCAAAATAGTGCATAAACCACCTGGAACTGCCCAACTTGTCAGATGAGGGTGGCACGGTGGTTCAGTGGTTAGCACTGCTGCCTCACAGTGCCAGGGATCCGGGTTCAATTCCCATCTTGGATGATTGTCTGTGTGGAGTTTGCACATTCTCCCTGTGTCTGCTTGGGTTTTCTCCAGGTGTTCCAGTTTCCTTCCACAGTCCAAAGATGTGCAGGTCAGGTGGATTGGCCATGCTAAATTGCATTGGTCAGGGGTAAATATAGGGTAAGGGAATAGGTCTGGGTGGGTTAGTCTTCAGATGGGCCGTTGTGGACTTGTTGGGTCAAAAAGCCTATTTGTTCTGTCGGGAATCTAATCTAATATAAACTGTCAACAATTGTCGACCACTTACAATGTGTCGAGCAGTCAATAACTGCAGGTCAGAGGCTAGGAATGCTGCAGTGAGTAACTTACCTCCTGACTTCCCAAAGCCTGACCACTATCTACAATATACAAGTCAGGAGTGGATTGAATACTCCCTAATTTCCTTGACGGGTACAGCTCCAACAACACTCATGAAGCTTAACACCATCCAGGACAAAGCAGCCATTTAGTTGACACCATATCCACAACCATCAAGTCCCTCCTCCACCTAGCAACAGATGCATGGGGGACACCAGGAATTAATTTTTAAAATTATGAATGACAGATTTTCTCAATAGTGTGCAATCTTCAATGAAGAATTTTAAATACAGTAATAAACCTTTTTATTTTTCTCTTACTTGAATAGACACCTGCATATTTATTTTATTCATTCTTGGGATGGACATTGTTGGCTTGGTCAACATCAATTAGAGCCATAGAGTTTTACAGCGTGGAAAGGGACTTTTCAGTCCATCATAGCTGTGCCAATAATCAAGTACCTGTCCACTCTACTACCATTTTCCCATGCTTGGCCTGTAGACTTGCATGTTACAGCAGTTCAAGTAGTCATCTAGATACTACTTAAATGCTGTGGTGATTTCTGCTTCTACCACGCTGTCAGACAGTAAGCTCCAGGTACCCACAACGCTCTGAGTCAAAGGATTCTCCCTCAGCTGACCAGCCATCTATATTATCTTGTGGCCTAAAACTATCCTTTAAAATTCACTCATGTGCTGTAGATATGCCGGCTATCCAGCATTTGTTACCCATCCCCATTTACCCTTGAGAAGGTAGTGGTGAGCTTGAACTGCTACAGTCCATGCATTGTAGGCTGACCCACAATGCCCTGAGGGAGGAAACTCAGGATTTAGACCCAGTGACCCCACAGAAGGAATGGGGATATATTTCCAAGTCAGAATAGTGAGTGGCTTGGAATAGAACTTGCAGGTGATAGCGTTTCCGTTTACCTGCTTCCCTTTTTATGGTTGATGACAGTAGTCTTGGGTTTGGAACATGCTGTTTGAAGACCTTTGATGAATTTCTGCAGGGCACTTTGTAGATAGTACACACTGCTGCACTCAGTGTTGGTGGTTGTGGGAGTGGATGCTTGTGGATGTGGACCATTCAAGCGGTCTACTTTGTCTTAGATGGTGTCAAGCTTCTGGAGTGTTGTTGGAACTGTAAGTGAAGAGTATCCCATCAGTCTCCTGACTTGTGCCTTGTCGATGGCCATGTTCTGGGTGTCAGGAGGTGAGTTACTCACTGAAATATTCCTAGCATCTGGCCTGCTCTTGTAGCCACAGTGCTTATGTGACTATTCCAGTTAAGCTTTTGATCAATGATGAGCCCAATGATGCTGTTAGTGGAGTATTCAGTGATGGTAACTAATGTGGTTCCTCTGTTCAAGAAGGGAAATAGGGATAATCCAGGGATTATCAGTCAGCATCAAATCAATGGTTGAGAAGTTATTGGACAGAATTCTTAGGGATAGGATTCACATGCATTTAGAAAAACATAGACTACTTAGGGACAGTCAGCATGACTTTGTGCAGGATAGATCATGTTTTACCACGTTTGTTAAATTTTTCATGAAGGTGATAAAGGTGATTGATGAGGTTAGAGCAGTAGGTGCTGTCTGCATGGATTTTTGTAAGGCTTTTGACAAGGTTCCTCATGGTAGGCTCATCCAGATGATTCAAATGCATAGGATCCACTGTGACTTGGCTGCATGGGTTTTGAATTGGCTTTCCCGTAGCAGACAGAGGGTAGTGGTGGAAGGGTGTTTTTCAGGTTGGACATCCGTGACTAGTGGTGTTCCGTGGGGATCCGTGTTGGGACCTCTGCTGTCTGTGATACATATAAATGACTTGGCTGAAAAAGTATTTGCGTGGGTTAATATGTTTGCAGATGATATTAAACTTGGTGGAGTTGTGGATAGTGCAGAAGACTGTCAAAGGATGCTGCAGGATATAGATAAGTTGCAGGTATAAGTGGAGAAATGGCAGATGAGGTTTAATCCGGGTAAGTGTGAGGTGCTGCACTTTGGGAGATCAAATATGTAGAAAACCCACAGTGTGGAAACAGGCCATTTGGCCCCAAAAAACCAACAACCCTCCAAAGAGCATCCCACCTAGACCCACCCTCCTACTTATCCCTGTAACTCTGCATTTCCCATGGTTAGCGCACTTAACCTATACATCCCTGAACACTAATGGTAATTTAACATGACCAGTCCACCTGATTTGCACATCTTTGAATTGTTGGAGGAGACCATAGCACCCGGAGGAAACCTACGCAGGCATGGGGAGAAAATGCAAACTCCACACAGTCGCCTGAGGCTGGAATCAAACATGGCTCCCTGGTGCTGTGTCACAGCAGTGCTAACCACTGAGTCACCCAGACCACCGTGGTAAGGAAAGTATACAGTAAATGGTAGGACCCTGAATAGCATTGATGTATACAGGGATCTTGGGGTTCAAGTCCATAGCTCCCTCTGGATAGGGAGTGAATAGGCTGGTGAAGGTGGTGTATAGCATGCTTACCTTTATTGATCGGGGAATTGAGTATAAGAGTCAGGATGCCATCATATTACAGGAAGGATATGGAGGCTTTGGAGAGCATGCAGAAGAGGTTTACCAGGATGCTGCCTGGATTAGAAGGTATGAGTTTAAAGGAGAGGCTTGACAATTTCAGGTTGTTTTCCCTGGAGCAGCAGAGGCTGAGGGGAGACTTGATAGAAATCCATAAAATTATGTGATGCAAAGATAGGGTTGACAGTCAGGATAATTTTCCCAGAATTGAAATGTCGAAAACAAGGGGCAAATATTGAAGGTAAGGGGGGAAGTTCAAAGGAGACATGAGGGCCAAGTTTATTCATACAGAATAGTAGGAGCCTGGAATGTGCTGCCAGATGTGATGGTGGAGGCAGGTACAATGGGGGTGTTTAAAGGATTTGTAGATAAGCATATGTATATGCAAGAAATGGAGGGATTTGGACCCCTGGCAAGTAAAAGGGATTAATTTAATTTGGCATCATGTTCACAACAGCATCGTGGGCTGATGAGCCCATTCTTTTGTTAACATAGAACATTACAGCGCAGTACAGGCCCTTCGGCCCTCAATGTTGCGCCGCCCTGTCATACCAATCTGAAGTAAAAAATGAGGTCTGCAGATGCTGGAGATCACAGCTGAAAATGTGTTGCTGGTCAAAGCACAGCAGGCCAGGCAGCATCTATTCCTGAGATGCTGCCTGGCCTGCTGTGCTTTGACCAGCAACACATTTTCAGCATACCAATCTGAAGCCCATCCCACCTACACTATTCCATATTCGTCCATATGCTTGTCCAATGATGATTTAAAAGTACTTAAAGTTGGCGAATCTACTACCGTTGCAGGCAAAGCATTCCATACCCTTACTATTCTCTGAGTAAAGAAACTACCTGATATCTGTCCTATATCTATCACCCCTCAATTTAAAACTATGCCCCCTCATGCTCGCCGTCACCATACTTGGAAAAAGGCTCTCCCTGTCCACCCTATCTAACCCTCTGATTATCTTATATGTCTCTATTAAGTCACCTTTCAACCTTCTTCTCTCTAACGAAAACAGCCTCAAGTCCCTCAGCCTTTCCTCGTAAGACCTTCCCTCTGTACCAGGCAACATCCCAGTAAATCTCCTCTGCACCCTTTCCACCACTTCCACATCCTTCTTATAATGCGGGGCCGTACCAGAGCTTTGTACAGCTGCAGCATAACCTCATGGTTCCGGAACTCGATCCCTCTATTAATAAAAACTAAAACACTGTATGCCTTCTTAAAAACCCTGTCAACCTGGGTGGCAACTTTCGGGGATCTGTGTACATGGACACCGAGATCTCTCTGCTCATCTACACCACCAAGAATCTTACCATTAGCCGAGTACTTTGCATTCCAGTTACCTTCTCAAAGAACTCAATAAGGTTTGTGAGGCACGAGCTACCCTTCACAAAACCATGCTGACTATCCCTAATCAAATTATTCTTTTCTAGATGATTATAAATCCTATCTCTTATAACCTTTTCCAACACTTTACCAACAACTGAAGTAAGGCTCACTGATCTATAATTATCAAGATTATCTCTACTCCCCTTCTTGAACAGGGGAGCCACATTTGCTGTCCTCCAGTCTTCTGGCACTATTCCTGTAGACAATGACGATTTAAAGATCAATGCCAAAGGCTCGGCAATCTTCTCCCTGGCTTCCCAGAGGATCCTGGGATAAATCCCATCCGGCCCAGGGGACTTGTCTATTTTCACACTCAACAGTATTTCTAATACCTCTTCCTTGTGAACCTCAATCCCATCTAATCTAGTAGCCTGGATCTCGGTATTCTCAACAACATTGTCGTTTTCTAGAGTGAATACTGTCGAAAAATATTCATTTAGTACTTCCCCTATCTCCTCTGACTCCACATATAACTTCCCACTACTATCCTTGATTGGCCCTAATCTTACTCTCGTCATTCTTTTATTCCTTAAATAACTATAGAAAACCTTCGGGTTTACCCTGATCCTATCCACCAACAACTTCTCATGTCTCCTCCTGGCTCTTCTGAGCTCTCTCTTTAGGTTTTTCCTGGCTACCTTGTAACTGTCAAGTGCCCTAACTGAGTCTTCAGTTCTCATCCTAACATAAGCCTTCTTCTTCCTCTTGACCAGAGATTCCACTTCCTTTGTAAACCACGGCTCCCGCGCTCTACAGCTTCCTCCCTGCCTGACAGGTACATACTTATCTAGGACACACATGAGTTTTTCCTTGAATAAGTTCCACATTTCTAATGTGCCCATCCCCTGCAGTTTCCTTACCCATCCTATGCTTCCTAAATCTTGCCTAATCGCATCAAAACTGCCTTTCCCACAGCTGTACCTCTTGCCCAGTGGTATACACCTATCCCTTTCTATCACTAAAGTAAACATAACAGATTTGTGATCACTATTACCAAAGTGTTGTATAGTTCTATATTCTATGTAACAACATTGAATGACAAAGGGTGATGGTTAGATTATCTGTTATTGGTGATGGTTATTACCTGGCATTCGTGTGGTATAAATGTTACTTGCTACTTTTCAGCCCAAGTCTGGATATTGTCCGGGTCTTTATACCTTTGAATACAGACTGGCTTCAGTATCTGAGGAGTCACGAATGGTGCTGAACGTTGTGCAATCAGCGAACATATCCACTTCTGGCCTTATGACCTTCCTCATTATCACACCACTAATTTTCATGCCAAATGCAACTTACTGATCAAACCTCCTACGCTCATGCCTAGATTTCATATAGGAATTGCCCTGGAGAAGGTGCAGTGAACTGATTTCTCAAATTGCTGCAAAAGGATTAGAGTTAGTTCTTAACAAGTAGGGACAAACAGTACTGCTCAGGATCAAGTTCCAGAAAGTATAGCATTATATTTTGTAGTTATCTTGATAACAGCTGCTCCAATTCGCCATGACCTCTCGACACCGTCACTGTTTATTAATCATCAGATTGCTTACCTACATCCAGTTCTGGACCAACAAAAATTTCCTCCAACTAAATATCATAAAGACTGAAAATTGACTTCTTTGTCCCTCCTTCAAATATTGAACTCTAGCTACTGAGGCCATTCCTCCCCCATCAATAAGCTCAAACCAAGCTGTTCACAGTCGTGCTGTCATATTTGTTCCCAAGATGATCGCGCAATTTCACGCCATCACTAGGAACACCATTTTTACCTCTGTAACATAGCTCAACCTTGATACTGAAACCCCCATTCATACTTCTGTCATGTCTGCGTTTAAGTACCCTGACTCATCTCCATACCGTATCTCTATAAAGTCGATGTTATCCAAAACTCTGCCTCATGTCTTAACTTGTACAAAGTGCTGTTCCCCTATGACTGCATGCTCACTGACCTACAGTGGCTCCTGGTCAAGCAATGCCTTTTCAGAAGGATGATTTTGAACATCATGCAAATAATATCTTGAGCCCAATGACCTCACAACAAGCGACCATAACTGTAGATCTTGGAGAATTTGCTGAGAACAATGAAATGCTATTTTTATAGGAATTCGTTTTTAAAAAGATACTACGCAGAACGTGAAAAAAATGCTCCGATTAAATTTTATTTATAAGCCAACTTTGTTTAATTCCCAGCTTAAGACTTTCATCATTTTTGAAAACTCAAAGCCATACCTGACAGGCAGTTGCAATTTCGAGTGAGCTGCACCATTGAGCAGGAGGGTAGTTACAGGGTGGTCTGGCCTCACCCTCTCTCACTGTCCAAAACAGAAGACATATCAGGACCACTACAAGCTTCATGCTTCACAATCAACTTCAAACAAAGCTCGGAAATCCCCAACAAAATCAGAATTGACTTCCTGTATCTCTCACGTGACTGAGTTAAAGGTTAACCCCTTGGGTGCTGATTTCACAACTTAATCACTGCAGCTGCCCAGAATTGAATCTCAAAAACTCATCTGACTTAGTCTGAACTTCCTTGAGTGTGCAAAAATAATACAGGATAAAAAATAACTGGCCAAATGAACTGCCCCACAACAGATGACTGAAAATTCTACTTTGTATTCTTATTTTAATCTTCCTTAAATTCTTGCTTGAACAATTCTAATTCATCAAGCATCTCAAAAAAAGCATAGGGTTTTATCCCATTGAGTCAATTGCACTGAATCAGAAAGTAAGCAGAGTTTGTGTCTTGCAATATCTCAAAGTCCCACAATTTGTGTCAACTACATTCATACCCTCTGCAAGTCTCCAATATTCCTATTTCCCAAAATACTGCATTCAAACCTGACAAAGAGGAAAATGGTCATAGTTTTTTGAGACAAATCATCTTAGCTCCAGGACAACTCTGCAGAGGTTCCTCATAGTAGTGTCTTAGGCCCAACATCTTCAGCTGCTTCATCAATGACCTTCCCTTCAACATAAGGTCCAAAGTGGGGATATTCCCAATGATTTTTTTCCCCAATGCTTCACACCATTCATGACTCCTCAGATAGTGAAGTAGTCTGTGTCAAGGACAATATGTGGGTTTGAGCAGATAAGTAAGATTCACTCTGCATAAGTGCTGGGTAATGACCATCTGTAATGAGTGAGAATTTAAGCACATCCATTGTGATTGTTTAAAAATCACCATCTGGTTCACTAATGTCCTTTAGGGAAAGGAATCTGCTGTCCTTACGTAGTCTGTCATACATGTGACCCCAGATCCACAGCAGTGTAATTGTCCAGGGACTGAGAGTCTGGAGTGATGTTAGGCTAGATCAGATAACATAGAACATAGAACATAGAAAGATACAGCGCAGTACAGGCCCTTCGGCCCTCGATGTTGCGCCGACCGAATCCTACCTAACCTACACTAGCCCAATAACTTCCAAATGCCTATCCAATGCCCGCTTAAATGACCATAAAGAAGGAGAGTTCACCACTGCTACTGGCAGGGCATTCCATGAACTCACAACCCGCTGTGTAAAGAATCTCCCCCTAACATCTGTCCTGTACCTACCACCCCTTAATTTAAAGCTGTGTCCCCTAGTAACACCTGACTCCATTAGCGGTAAAAGGTTCTCAGTGTCGACCCTATCTAAACCCCTAATCATCTTATACACCTCTATCAAATCTCCCCTAAACCTTCTCTTCTCCAATGAGAACAGCCCCAAGTGCCTCAGCCTTTCCTCATAAGATTTTCCTACCATTCCAGGCAACATCCTGGTAAACCTCCTCTGCACTCGTTCCAATGCCTCCACATCCTTCCTATAGTATGGCGACCAAAACTGCACACAATACTCCAGATGAGGCCGCACCAGAGTCTTATACAGTTGCAACATGACCTCAGGACTCCGGAATTCAATTCCTCTACCAATAAAGCCCAGTACACCATATGCCTTCCTCACAGCACTATTTACCTGGGTGGCAACTTTCAGAGATCTGTGTACATGGACACCAAGATCCCTCTGCTCATCCACACTACCAAGTAGCCTACCGTTAGCCCAGTAATCCATCTTCTTGTTACTCCTACCAAAGTGAATGACTTCACACTTAGCTACATTGAATTCCATTTGCCACATTTCTGCCCAGCTCTGCAACTTATCTATATCCCGCTGTAACCTACCACTTCCTTCCTCACTATCCACAACTCCACCGACTTTTGTGTCATCCGCAAACTTGCTTACCCAGCTTTCAAGCCCTTCCTCTAGATCATTTATAAAGATAACAAAAAGCAATGGTCCCAAAACAGATCCTTGTGGTACACCGCTAGTAACTGCACTCCAAGATGAACATAGTCCATCAACTACTACCCTCTGTCTCCTTCCAGCCAGCCAATTCCTAATCCAAACCTCTAATGTATCCTCAATGCCATACCTCCGTAGTTTTAGCATTAGCCTACCATGGGGAACCTTATCGAACGCCTTACTAAAATCCATATACACAACATCTACTGCTTTACCCTCGTCCACTTCCTTAGTCACCTTCTCAAAGAACTCAATAAGGTTTGTGAGGCACGACCTGCCCTTCACAAAACCATGCTGGCTATCCTTGATCACGTTATTCCTATCCAGATGTTCATAAATCTTATCCCTTACCATTCTCTCTAAGACTTTGCCCACCACTGAAGTCAGACTCACTGGCCTATAGTTACTAGGGCTATCCCTACTCCCTTTCTTGAACAAGGGGACCACATTCGCTATCCTCCAGTCCTCTGGTACTATTCCCGTTGACAATGACGACATAAAAATCCAGGCCAATGGCTCTGCTATCTCCTCCCTAGCTTCCCATAGGATCCTAGGGTAAATGCCATCAGGCCCAGGAGACTTATCTATTTTCATCCTTTCCAATATTCCCAGAACCTCTTCCCTGCATATTTCCAGGCCATCCATTCTAATCATTTGTGACTCCATATTCACATCAGCAACAGTGTCCTGTTCCTGAGTGAATACTGATGAAAAGTATTGATTTAGTGTCTCTCCAATCTCCTCCGCCTCCACACACAACTTCCCACTACTATCCTTGACTGGACCGATACATACCCTAGTCATCCTTTTATTCCTGACATACCTATAGAAAGCCTTTGGGTTTTCCCTAATCCTACCAGCTAAAGACTTTTCATGTCCCCTTTTTGCTTCTCTTAGCTCTCTCTTTAGATCCTTCCTGGCTACCTTATAACTCTCTATCGCCCCAACTGAACCTTCACGCCTCATCTTTATATATGCCGCCTTCTTCCCTTTCACAAGGGATTCCAATTCCTTACTAAACCACGGCTGCCTCACAAGGCCCTTTACACCATGCCTGACTGGTACATACCTATCGAGGACACGTAGTAGCTGCTCCTTGAACAATCCCCACATCTCATTAGTGTTCTTCTCTTGAAGCCTGTTTTTCCAATCCACACATCCTAAGTCATGCCTCACTGCATCATAATTTCCCTGCCCCCAGCTATAACTCTTGCCCTGCGGCGCACGCTTATCCCTCTCCATCACTAAAGTAAAAGTCACCGAGTTGTGGTCACTGTCCCCGAAGTGCTCACCTACCTCCAAGTCTAACACTTGGCCTGGTTCATTACCTAGAACCAAATCCAGTATAGCCTCACCTCTTATTGGCCTGTCTACATATTGTGTCAGGAAACCCTCCTGCACACATTGGATAAACACCGACCCATCTAATGAACTCGAGCTATAGCTCTCCCAGTCAATATCTGGGAAGTTAAAGTCCCCCATAACAACCACCCTGCTACCTTCACTCTTTTCCTGAATCATCCTCGCAATATTATCCTCTACTTCTCTAGGACTATTAGGAGGCCTGTAGAAAACACCTAGCAGGGTGACCTCACCTTTCCTATTTCTAACCTCAGCCCAAACTACCTCAGATGGCAAGTCCTCTTCCATCGTCCATTCCACTGCTGTAATACTATCTTTGACAAGTAATGCCACACCTCCCCCTTTTTTACCCCCATGTCTGATCCTACTAAAACATTTAAACCCTGGAACCTGCAACAGCCATTCTTGTCCCTGTTCTACCCACGTCTCTGTAATGGCCACAACATCGAAATCCCAGGTACCAACCCACGCTGCAAGTTCACCTACCTTATTTCTTATACTTCTGGCATTGAAGTATACACACTTCAATCCACCCTTCTGTTTACAGGCACCCTCCTTTGAGATCGCTGCATTATTCATAACCTCCCTACACTCAAGGTCCTGTACCCTAAAGCTACAGTCCAGGTTCCCATGCCCCGGCGGAGTTAGTTTAAACCCTCCCAAAGGATGGCAGTTTCTTCCCCTAAAGAACATTAGTTATCCAGATGGGATCTTTTTCCTGACAATTGATAATGATTTCATGGCTGTCATTCGACCCCTAATTCAAGATATTTATTGAATTCAAATTCTACCATTCCCCATGGCAAGAATCGAACATGGGTTCCTAGAAACATTGAATGGGTAACAAATGCTGGCCAGGCCATTGACATCCATATTCTGTGGATGAAAAAATAAAGATCCAGAGCAATAAGGTTAACTCTTAAATGCCCTCTGAAATGACTGAGAAAGCCACTTAGTCATAACACACTGCTACAATAAAGGTATAAACCTATTCCAACCACCTGGCATTGACCTAGACACTAGAAATACAAAGGCAAACTCAGCCCTGCCTATCCTTCCAACTCCACTTGACCAATGTCTGGGGTTAGTGCCAACATTGGAAGGGCTTTCTCATAGGCTAATCAAGTAATAGACTAATACAGTCATACTCACAGAATCATACCTTACAATATCGCAGGCAGCACTATCACCATCCCCAGGTATATCCTGTCCCACTGACAGGATCGGCCCAGCAGAGGTGGCAGCACAGTGGTCTACAGTCAGGGGGGAGAGTCATCAGCATTGACTTCCACCTCCATGAAACCCTGAGGATGGCAAGGTGCAGAATGGGTGGGGGGCTTCAACTTCCACCACAGTCAGTAGCTCAGCAGCAGCAGTACTGATTGAGCTGGTTGGGTTACTAAAGGTCATAACTGCTCGACTAGGTTTGCATCGGGGGTGGTGAGGGAACCAACAAGAAGGAAAAACATACTTGACCTCATCCTTACCAATCTACTTGTTCTAAGTAGATCTGTTCTTGATAGTATTAGTATGAATGACTATTGTGCAGTCCTTGAGGAGACAAAGTCCTACCTTCTCATGGAGAATATCTTCCATTATGTTGTGCAGCACTATAACTGGGTGGAATGGGCAGAATTCAGACAGATCTCACAACTAAAATCTGAGCACTATGAGTCACTGTGGGCCATCAGCAGCATCAGAATTGTGTTCAACTAAATCTGCAACCTTATTGTCAATATTTATTCTCATCAAGCCAGGGGACCAACCCTAGTTCAATAAAAAATGGGAAGGCATGTTGGGAGCAGCCCGAGTACACCTAAAATAAGGTGTTAACCTGGAGAAGCTACCAAACAAGACTACTGCTTTGTCAATGCATAAACAGCAAGGGAGAGACAGAGCTAAACAATCCCAAACCAACAGATTAGATCTAGCCTCTTTGGTCTTGCCATATCCAGTCATGAGTAGTGGTAGAAATTAAACAACGCACTGAAGGAGGCGAAAACAAATACAAATCTAGCACATCAGTGCAATAGGCAAGACTGAAGCATTTGCAGCAATTTTCAACCAGAGGTCCTGAGTGGCTGATTGATCTCAGCTTCGTCCTGTGGTTCCCAGGATCACAGATATCAGTCTTCAGCTAATTCAGTTCACTCCATGTGATATCAAGAAAAGTTGGAGGCTCTAGATACTGCAAAGGCTATGGGCCCTGACAACATTCCAGCAATAGTTCTGAAGACTTGTGCTCCAGAACCTGCCACTCCCCTAGCCAAGCTGTTTCAGTACAGTTACATCATTGGCATCTACCTGACAATGTGGAAAATTGGCCAGGAATGTCCTGTACACAAAAAGCAGGAAATGTTCAACCTGACCAATTACTGCTCCGTTAGTCTACTCTCTACAAGATTGATCCAAATATGGACAAAAGAGGTGAATTCCAGGGATGAGGTGAGTGACAGCCCCTCTAATTAAGACAGCATTCGTCCAAGTGTGGCATCAAGGAAGCCTAACAAAACTGGATTCGATGGGAGTCAGAGAGATATTGCCTGCTGGTTAGAACAAAGGACAAAGAAAATTTACAGCCTCGAAACAGGCCCTTCGGCCATCCAAGCCTGAGCCAATCCAAATCCACTGTTGCCCATTTCCTAAGTATCTGTATCCCTCTGTTCCCCACCTACTCATGCATCTGTCCAGATGCATCTTAAATTAATCTACCATGCCTGCCTCTACCACCTCTGCTGGTAACGCGTTCCAAACACCCACCACTCTCTATGTGAAGTACTTGCCACGTATATCCCCCTTAAACTTTTCACCTCTCACTTTGAACGCGTGACCTCTCGTTATTGAATTCCTCACTTTGGGAAAAAGCTTGTCTCTATCCACCCTGTCTACACCCTTCATGATTTTGTAGACCTCAATCAGGTCCGCCCTCAATTTCTTTTTTTATAATGAAATCAAACCTAACCTACTCAACCTTTCTCCATAGCTAGCACCCTCCATACCATGCAACATCCTCGTAAACCTTCTCTGCACCTCCAAAGCGTCCACATCCTGTTGGTAATGTGGCGACCAGAATTGTAAATGCCGTCAAACCAACATCATACAATTTTAACATGGCCTGCCAGCTCTTATACTCAATATCCCGTCCAATGAAGGCAAGCATACTATGTACCTTCTTGTCCACTCTATCCACCTGTGCAGCCACCTTCAGGGTACAATGGACCCGAACTCCCAGATCTCTCTGCTCATCAACTTTTCCCAAGGATCTTCCATTTACTGTATAATTCGCTTTAGAATTAGACTTCCCAAAAATGCATCACCTTACATTTGCCTGGATTGAACTCCATCTGCCACTTCTCTGCCCAACTCTCCAGTCTATCTACATCCTCCTGTACTCTCTGACAGTCCCTTATGCTTTCTGCTACTCCACCAATCTTCATGTCACCTGCAAACTTGCTGATCATACCAACAGTGCCCTCTTCCAGATCATTTATGTATATTACAAACAACAGTGGCCCCAACACTGACCCCTGTGGAACACCACTGGTCACCTTTCTCCATTTTGAGAAACTCTCTTCAACTACCACTCTCTGTCTCCTGTTGCTCAACCAGTTCTTTATCCACCCAGCTAGAACACCCTGCACACCATGTGACTTCACTTTCTCAATTAGTTTACCATGGGGAACCTTATCAAACACCTTACTAAAGTCCATGTATATGACATCTACAGCCCTTCCTTCATCTATCAACTTGGTCACTTTCTCAAAGAACTCTTTAAGTTGGTAAGGCACAATCTCCCCCACACAAAACCATGTTGCCCATCATGATAAGAACCATTTTGCAAATTTCCTTCTGGTTCATTAATGTCCTTCAAGAAATCTGCCATCCCTTCCCAGTCTGGTCTACATGCGACTTTAGATCCACGCAATGTGGTTGGATTTAATTGTCCTCCAAAATAGTACTGCAGGTCAATTAGGGATATACAACAAATGCTGACTTTGCCAGGGACGCCCATCCCATGAAAGAATAAAGAAAAAACAATCCCCAATCCTTTTCTCAACCCAAATATAAACACAAAATGCTGGAAGTATTCAGTTAATCAAGCCACAACAGAGAGAAATGTTCCAGATTGCCTTTTTCAAAACTGTGAAATGTTAAAGGTGACCAATTCAAAGCAAGTGGAACAGGAAGGTTGGGGGAAAGATAAGACAAAGGAGAGTCCATGGAAGAGATGAAATGGTAAAAGAGATGACACTGAAAGACATCTCAAGTTCGGAACTCAATGCTTCCCAAATGGTTTGTTATATTTGTCTCTCAGTTTAAGAAGTTGCTTTGTGCATCCAGCAAGATATTGATGAAGAGCCTGCACTTGTAGGAAATGGGTGATGATTGAAACCCAGTTAAAGCAATAGTTGAATTATCTTCCAGTCACATGACATCTTTACATCCTTTTAAAAAAGAGGCAGAAGATGTTAAGAAGATAAAATCCTTTATTAAAATCTGTTACAGAGACAATTAAACAAAATCCAGCATATGGAAAATTAAAAAAACGTTGATATTAAACTAATAAGAAAATGCTCAACATCGAGTGCAACTTTAGTTAAAATTGTATTTCATTCCTCACTGAATCAATGTGAGTCACAGTGCAGCTTGTCAAACATGAGGAACAGTTTAAATTAAAGAATCAGAATTGGAAGAAATCTTTTCCTTTCCTGACAGTTTTGTATCTCAAGATTCAGCATATTGAATTTGAACACTCACAAGAAAGGAATTTTCAACAACCTTTGTTTAATTCATTATTTCATTTCATTTTCAAAAAAGTTTGCAGTATAAATTTACTTTCTCTGTCAAATTCAGTGGTTAATGGTGTTGTAACAAAAATATTTTTGGGGAAACCTGCAACCTGTCAACTCAGACATTATAGGGTTTCCAACTGATCATGAATTTCAGTGAGCTTACTGGGAGATCTAACTCTTCATTAACCACAAGATACACAACATCTGAATCATCACAGGGACAAAAACAACAATAGGCTGTCAATGACACGGGCAGAAAGTGTGGTCTTTCTGTAATGATTAAGAGAAGATTAAGATTGACAATAGTTAGCCTAGATGTGCAATCTGAACCCCAACAGCTCGTAACTAACGCACAACCAAGACAATTACTCATTCCACAAGGCAACATGTTCAAGGACTGAAGTTCAGCATCATATTTGTAAAGTACATTGGTAAGGGGCATCACTGAACAGTACAAACTGCAAGTTACACTCCACAAGAGATAGAATGAATCCCATGGAATTCACTTATTGATCTTCACTACATCAAGGCCTTATAAGATGGCAACTGATTGTGCCAAAAATTGTGCATAATGATGAATGACAAGCTTAGCAGATCTATTCACACCAAGAAATGGTACAATATGCAAAGGCATCTTTAATTAGTTTCTCAAACATTCACATTCAGTAAGGGGTTAGAGACAAAGTAAAGCTTCCTCTACATTGTCCCCATCAAACCCTCCAGAGAAAGTACAGTACAGGGTTAGAGACAGAGTAAAGCTCCTAAGTTGCAATTGATGTCAACTATTAGTACAGTATCTCACTTCTCAACGAACAAGTTCAGAACACTAGTGAACTTTTAGCTAAAATTCAAAATATTGAAAACTCTGTTATAAAATGTTCAGCTGCTGCCTGCTAACCTATCTGATTATTGATGTGTTTTAGTAGGAGACCCATTACCAAGGATTGACCTCAAATAACTTCTCTGTCATTTTACCAACAAGTGAACATGGGGTTTAAGTGATCACATTGAGAGGAATTATCAAATTGCTTTATCAAAGTTTTAATGTTGAAAAATGTAGCTCTCGGTTATCAGGATTAGGTTGACTTTATTTAGTTCTGAAAATGTTGCATCGTTGCTTCAGGATACATTTAGTCATCCTGTTCCTGGTGTATCAAACACAGCTGTAAAACCTTAAAACATCTTGCTGTTGGAAATACATTGGTGGTTGTCTCGGGGTTTGTTCCAATGTTGGTTCTCTTATCACTATAAGAGTAGTTTTGGGTGATTTCCCAGGTAAATGTGATTTGTTGTATAACTGAACTTGAGGATTTTGGTAATATAAAAGGAAATTTAAAAAACATTTTCCAGCAATCGTCCCTCACTATCCTGACAACTTTTCCAATGATTCAATTTAGTCTAAGTTGACTTTCAGGTTTTCCCTTTGTTCTGCTCTATGAACCATCGGGCTCAGTTTTTAACTCTTCCTTTCTTGCGATTTCTTGTTGATTTCCTGGTTGAAAAGTTTGAAGAGATTGTGTTGTTATTGTCTGCAGTCAGTGCAGTTTCAGTGTCAGCATGTGCCACTTGCCCTTTGCTGCACTTTGCTGCTTTTTTGCTGAGATGTTCAGGTTCACAGGCGCTTAACATTAATTTACTTTGTGTTTGACTTTCATCTGTTCTGAAGCAGCTTTGAGCTTTTTCTTGACTGTACAGCAAATCTGTTTGATGGGGGCAATGTACAAAATTGAGCGACATGCCTGTTGATCTGGCTATCCCTCCCAAATCAGGCTGCACTTTATCTCCCTTTGCCCTCTGAAGCGGTGCCCACTGTTTTCCACAGCTGTTGATTTCTGTATTATCTGTTGACAAGTCTCCAAAAGGATCTTCATACAAGCCAGGAATCTGACATTCCCATTCCACTACACCCTTTTTCAGATTTTCCAAACTTGATTTGCAGACATCAATTTGTGGCCCTGATTTCCAACTGTTAGGCTCTTTAAGTCTAGAATATTCTGCAACTGCTTCAGGCATCGAATCAGCAGTGAATCCTTTCCTGAGCCATGCTGCTTTATGCTGAGAACAGTTTATGTCTGCACTCCCTTCTCCCTCTAACCCTACACTGACTCTCTCTTCCCTCATTCTTTCCCAGTCAGCAGCAGCCAATGTCACATCTGTTTCATCAAAACTCAATTCCTGAACTGCTTCTTGTTTCTTAAATGAATCACGACGTTCTGACCAATTTAGCTTTTTCATCATGACTACATCGCGGTCTGTCTCATGTCGTTCTGCTGTCTGCTCTCTTGGTCTCTGAGTTCTTGTGTGAATATGGTATACATTCTCTCCTGAACACTGCCTGCCACCTAACCCTTGGTTCTCATCCATCTCAGCTACACTTTGACATTCTTTCTGTAAAACTTCATTTCTTCCTTCACACGTGGATCTTTCTGCTTGTTTTACTGAGCCACACTGTTTCTTATCTGTAAGATGTGCAGCTGACAGTTTGTCTGCTGATTGCACACATTTCAGTAACGGTGATTGTGGGAAATCCCCAGTGCGGGTTCGAGTTGAACTTCTAACAGTGGTTGGAGGTGACAGCATCCTGCAGGGATATGACTGGATATTTTTTGAATAGCACGATAAAGGTGAGGGAGAACGGTGTGGCGAGGACACTTGAGGTGTTGGTGATGGTGTGCATGCCAGAGGGGAGGGTGGAATGGTGTTGATAGATTTACGATGTCCAGTTTTGTAACGCTGGTGATTAGATTTGGGAATCAGTCCATGAAGGGTGCAAGGTCTGATATTCCCAGCTGGTGAGCTTGGAACACTAGATCCAGGGGAAATGTTCTGAGGTGAATTAGTCCCTAAAAGAAAGAGAGAAATTTTCATTAAAGACCTTCACAAAGCTCTTTCTATGACTGCTCTTTAAACTTAAAGTTATAATAGCAACTCTATCTCAACAGTTGTCAAGCTAGCTCAGTAAGAACTTTTAGCTATTTACAACTCATGGATAGAAAACGAAAAAAATGATCATGCATTTAATTGTAAAAGAAATATAGAGTCATAGAGATGCACAGCACAGAAACAGACCCTTCAGTCCAACTCGTCCACGCTGACCAGATATCCAACCCAATCTAGTTCCACCTGCCAGCACCCAACCCATATCTCTCCAAACCCTACCTATTCATATACCCTTCCAAATGCCTCTTAAATGTTGCAATTGTACCAGACTCCATCACTTCTTCTGGCAGCTCATTCCACACATGCACCACCCTCTGTGTGAAAATGTTGCCCCTTAGGTCTCTTTTATATCTTTCCCCTCTCACCCTAAACCTATGCCTTCTAGTTCTGGATTCCCCCACCTCAGGGAAAAGACTTTGCCTATTTATCCTATCCATGGCCCTCATGATTTTGTAAACCTCTATAAGGTCACCCCTCAGCCTCTAACGCTCCAGGGAAAACAGCCCTAGCCTATTCAACCTCTCCTGATAGCTCAAATCCTCCAACCCTGGCAACATCCTTATAAAGCTGTTTTCTCCACAATCCAACATGAGACAAGTACAGGAGCTTGTGGAATGATTAGTTGTCACCTGAATGGAGCTCAGAACCAGAATTTGGGCAGGGAGTTGCTTGTCCTGGTGACAGACTATGAGTTGGTGACCCTGGAAGACTTTCTTTGGGTGGGAGATTCAGCTGCAAACCAGATGAGAAGCTTTTGCTCGTGCGTATCGTTGGTGCCTGCTTGGAAATCTTCTTGAAGTGAGACCTCTTTCTAGTAACAGTAAAAGTAAAATTTGGTTAATTTACTTTCCTCAAGTGCAAGGGGAAAACAGACACACCAGCTCATTCCTGGACATTCACTCCACACGGTGGAAGATTGGTGATTTCAAGAATATCTCTGATGCTGGGTCAAGTTGTCTTTATTGTTTCCAGAATGCATTGTTAAAACACAACTTTATAGTTTGGTAAAATATCAGGTTTAAAACAGCAAAGTAAGTAACATAAGAGTCATAGCATCATACAACACAGAAACAGACCCTTTGGTCCAACCAGTCCATGCCAAACATAATCCCAAACTAAACTAGTCTCACTTGCCTGCTCCAGGCCCATAACCCTCCAAACCATTCCTGTTCATGTATCCATCCAAGTGTCATTAAACATTGTAATTGTGCCCAGATTCACCACTTCCACACGTGACCTGTCCTCTGTGTAAAACATGGGCCTCTAATGTCTTGTTTAAATCTCTCTCCTCTCACCTTAAAATCCTGATGAGTTTGATATCCCTCTATAATACATTTCAGCAATTTCATTCACACTATCCATATTTTATACTTGGTTTTGAGGACACATTGTCAGGCAGAACTTAATCCACCATCAATGCTTTGAGCAGCTATTTCATATAGCAATGCTCCAGAAACACCACCTTAAAAAAGTCAGCAATTCACTTACAACACGGTGAGTACTTTTTAAAGAAAATTACCACTGTCCGGAAGCCTCAGGCTCAGGATAACAGCAGTAACACTGAGCACAGAGATGGACAAGACCAGCAATGTCTCGAGAACACTATCACTGTCAAGTTCTTTCATTGTCGCTGAATCTAAGGATCCTAACACAAGCAGCTGCAGAGATACCGGATGCACTGGTTGCAATTTTCTAAAAATCCTTGAATTCAGGAGAAGTACCAGACGATTGGAAAACCGTAAATATGACTCCCCTATTCAAAAATAGAGGGAGGCAGAAAGCAGGTAACCATTGGCCGATTAACCTAACGTCTATTATTTGAAAAATGTTAGAATCAATTATTAAGGAAGTAATAACATAACACATAGAAAATCACAATGTAATCAAGCACTGTCAGCATGGCGTCATGATAGGCAAATCATGTCTGATTAGGTTATTAGAATGTTTTTGAGGAAATCTCAACCAGAATGGATAGAGAGGAACCAGTATATGTGTTGTCTTTGGCTTCCAAAAGGCGTTCAACAAGGTACCTCACAAAAGGTTAAGTCATAAGATAATAGAACATGGTGTTGGAGGGAGGACATTAGCATGGATAGAAAATTGGCTAATGGGCAGGAAACAGCAAGTTGGGATAAGGTTGGCAATCCATGATCAGTGGGTTCCAGAGAAATCAGTGCTGGGACTGTAATTTTTACAATATATATTAATGACATGGGGGAAAGAATGTACTGTAGCCAAATTTGCACACGACACATAATTAGGTAAAAAGGCAGGTGGTGAAGGGGATACAAAGAGATATCAACAGGTTTAGTAAGTGAGCAAAATGTTGGCAAATGGAGTATAATGAGAAAATGTGAAGTTTTTCATTTTGCAAGGGAGAACAAAAGAACAGAATATTATTTAAATTGAGATAAGCTGCAGAAAGCTGTAAGACAAAGGGACTTTGGGGAACTTGTGCATAAAATACAGAAAGCTAGCACACAGGGGTGGCAGGTAATCAGGAATGCTAATGGAATGCTGGTCCTTTTTTCATGGAGGTTGGAGTATAAGGGTTGGGAAGCCTCACTGCAATTATATAAAGTACTGGTTAGACCATAAGACCATTATGTAAGAATTTTAAAATAGCACATTATCTAAATGGTGAGGGATTACAAAGCTATAAGATGCAGAGGCATCTGGATGTCTTACTGGGATTGAATACAAAAACTGGGAGATTCTGCTTCACTTTACAGAACTCTGATGCAATTACCTCTGGAATACTAATAAATTACAAGATCATCTGGGTATTACTCTTCTTTATTTAAAGAAGTAAAAAATCACACAACACCAGGTTATAGTCCAACGGGTTTACTTGGAAGCACAAGCTTTCAGAGCACCGCTCCTTCATCAGGTGAGTGTCTTTAATGAAGGATTAAAGTCTTTGACAAAGTCCTTCATGGCAGACTGCACAGAAGGTGAGGACACATGGTATCAAGGATGAGCTGAATTTCACATTGGGCCCAAGGTCCTGTACTTCCCATGGGAGCCTGTGCCCCACAACCTGAGCCGCCTCCGGAATTTTAGTTTTGTCCCTTTTAGGGATGTGTCAAAGTGGGCCCTGTATAGACTGCTGTTGTACACCTTCCACCTCTTCTCCCTCCTCCACCGGCCGGATACGCCTTGGCGTGCCCATTTGCCACCGTGCGGTGGGGATTCCCAGTGGAGTCCTCCCCCTTTCTCTTGGGGATCTGGGGTGGAGGGTGCTGCATGCAGCAGTCTCCTGCAACCGCAGATTGCGGTGGTTCATGGACTCCCAGCCCAACTGCTTGTTCTGTGGCGCTGTGGAGTCCGTGGACCATGTGTATGTTGGGTGTGGGCATCTGCACTCTCTTTTTGAATTTCTTAAAGACCTGCTCCTCTGTTTTTGGATGCACTTCAGTCCCACGCTCCCGATCTTTGGGCACCCGGTACAGAGGAGGGAGACCTCCTCGTGGGTCTGCTCCTGGGCCTGGCCAAACTCTCCATAAACAGGTCCAGGCAATGGGCCGTGGAGGGGGTCGTGAGGGCCGACTGCCTGCCCCTCTTCCGCGGTTACGTTGGGGCCCGGGTGTCCTTGGAGAAGGAGCATGCGGTCTCCACCAACACCCTGGAGTTGTTCAGGGAGAGGTGGGCGACGCAGGGAGTGGAGTGCATTATTTCCCCCTCCAACTCTATTTTGATTTAATCCCTGCCCTCCCCTTCACTGTTTGATCACACAGCATTGCCCTTTGATGTGAAGGGCGCTGCTTGTCACTGGCCACTCGGGTGTTTCCTTTCTTCCTGGTGGTGGAAACTGAATAAAGATTCGTGCACCTTGTGTCTCACTGTGTCTCACACCTGCACACACACACACCATGGGTGCTGAGGAAAAATAAGCACTACCGCAGTTAGGTGGCAATGTGGGCATTTTGACAGAGAAAAAGAAAAATATAAAAAGGAGTGCCTCGGTTTATGACCCTGGCCGTGCTGGCTGGGCCACGATCAGTGTGTTACTGCTGCTGTTGGTTTCTGCTTTGTTTTTCGGGGTGGGGGTGGGGGTGGGGGGAGTGGAACCTGATCCCTGAGAAAAAAAATCAAAGAATGCGCTGACAAGATGGATACAGAACTTGCTCAGATATAGGAGTCAGAGCATAGTGGTGGAAGGATGCTTTTGGTAATGGAGATCTGTGGTATTACACTGGGATCAGTGCTGGGACCTCTGCTGTTTATGATCTACAGAAATGATTTAGAGGAAAATGCAGCTGGTTTAATTACTAATTTTGCAGACGATATACAGCTTTGTGGAGTTGCAGCTAGTGAGGAGGATTGTCAGAGGATATAGCAGGATATAGATCAATTGGAAGCATGGGTAGAAAGAATGACTGATGGGAATTTAATCTGGACAAATGTGAGGTGGTGCATTTTGGAACGTCAGTTACAGACGGAAATTCTACAGTGAATGTCAGAACCCTTCGGAGTATTGATATGCAGAGAGATCTGGATGTACAGGTCCACAGATAATTGAGGTAGCAGCACAGGTAGATAAGGGACTAAAAAGGCCTATGACATATTTGCTTTCATTGGAAGGGACATTGAGTATAAGGATAGACAAGTTATGCTGCAGCTTTATAAAATGTCAGTTGGGTCACATTTGGAATATGGCATATGGTTCTGGTCACCACACTACTAGAAGGATGTGGATGCTTTGGAGAGGGCACAGAAAAGGTTTACCAGGATGTTGCGTGGTCTGGGGGATTTTAGCGATGAAGAAAAGTTGGATAGATGGTTGTTTTCACTCAGAAGGTTAGGTTGAGGTGTGACCTACCAGAACCTTGTAAGGTAATGAATGACATGGATAGAGTGGAAAGTATGAGGCTTTTTCCCTCGATCTGGAGGGATCAATTACTAGGGAACACAGAGGAGAGGGGAAGTTTAACTGACATGTGTAAGACAACTTTTTCACAGAAAGGGTGGTGAGTGCCTGGGATGTGTTGCCAGAGGAGGTAGTGGAAGTAAACATAATAGCAGCTTTCATGAAGCACCTGGACAAATACACGAATAGGAAGGGAATAGAGGGCTATGGATCCTGTAAGTAAAGACAGTTTTAGTATGGAAGGGCAAATGTGTCACCGAAGGCTTGGAGGGCTGAAGGGCCTGTTCCTGTGCTGTACTGTTCTTTGATGTAAATGCAATGGAAACAAATCAGAGAGGGTTTACTAAATTAGCCTTTCCAGCAATTTCAGTTTATGTTTCTGATTTCCAGTATCTTCAGTTCTTCCAGTTTTTGTTTTTACTAAATTAATAGCTGGAGTGGATGGGCTGTCTCATGACGAAAGTTTGGACAGGCTGGACCTGAATCCACCAGAGTTTAAGAGAGGACAGAATGGATCTGGAAAGAATGTTTCCTCTTGTGGGACAATCTAGAACTTGAGACAAGTATTTAAATTTCAGGGGTCACCCATTTAAGACAGAGATGAGGGGAAATGCTTTCTCAGTTCTTGAGTCTTTGGAATTCTCATGGAGTCCCACAGCATGGAAACAGGCACTACAGCCCAAACTGGTCCATGCTGACCAAAATGTCCATCCATATTAACCCCATTTCCCTGCACTTGGCCCATATCCTTCTAAACCCTTTCTAGCCATGTGTTTCTCCAAATGCCATTTGCATGTTGTTAATATACACGCCTCAACCATTTCCACTGGTGACTCATTCCGCATGCGTACCACCCTCTGTATAAAAATGTTGCCCTCGGACTCCCTTTTATTCTTTCCCCTCTTACCTTAAACTGATGCCCTCTAGTCCTTGATTCTCCATCCCTTGGAAAAAAGACTAAGTGCATTCACCCTATCCATATGCATTTATATCTTTTCCATCAGATTCTTCTCAAGTAACTTATCTACCAGAGATGTTGGGCTTCCTGGTCTACAACTCCCAGGCTTTTCTTTGCAGCCTTCTTGAATGATGGCACAACATTCCCTATCCTCCAGTCTTCTGGGACACAACCTGTGGCTAACGATGATGCAAAAATATCAGCCAGGGCCTCCACAATTTCTTCGTTAGTTTCTTGCAGACTTCTTCGATATATCTGGTCAGGACCAGGAGATTTATTCACCTTCATATATTCTAATATGTCCAACATCTCCTCTACTGTGAAATGGACTGTCCCAAGATATTGCCACTAGTGCCACACAAGATATTTCCCATGTTCCCAAGTCTTCATGCCTTTCTCCACAATAAACACAGAGGAGAAATATTCACTGAAGGCCTCATCTATGCCTTGTGGTTCCTATGTCCACTTTCGTCATTGAGGAGGCATGAAGTGGATGAGTCCATAACCCCGAGGTCGATGGATGGAAACCATCACTGCTATTAACCCTACCTCACCATCAAACCAGCAGACAAGGTGAAGAGATGTGCAATGGTAGTTTGACGCACCTCCCTCTACACCGCTGAAGCCAGGCACCAACCCGTGGATACCTCCTCCTACTGTCCCCTTGACCATGACCTCACCTCCCATCACCAAGCCATCATCTCCCAGACCATCCACAACCTCATCATCTCAGGGGATCTCCCACCCACAGCCTCTAACTTCATAGTCCGGGAACCCCGCACCACCCAGTTCTACCTCCTACCGAAAATTCACAAACTTGACTGCCCCAGTCGACCTATTGTCTCGGCCTGCTCCTACTCCACCAAACCCATCTCTGCATACCGTGACATCATCCTATTCCCCACCCCACACATTCGGGACACCACCCACACCTCCATGATTTATGTTCCTCCGGCCCCCAAAGCCTCATCTTCACCCTGAACATTCAGTCACTGTACAAATCCATCCGCCATGACGAAGGAGTCCAAGCCCTCTGTTTCTCCCTCTCCCATCAACCCCACCAGTACCCTTCCACTGACACTCTCATTTGTTTGGCTGAACTGGTCCTCACCCTCAATCATTTCTCCTTTGAATCCTCCCACTTCCTCTGGATTAAAGGGGTAGCCATGGGCATTGGCATGGGCCCCAGCTATCCCTGTCTCTCCTTCTGCAGTTCCGCACCATTCCCCACCTTTTCCTCCACTACATTGATGACTGTATCAGCGCCACCTCATGCGCCCACGAGGAGGTTAAATAGTTCATCAGTGTCACTAGCACATTCCACCCCAACATTAAGTTCACCTGGACCATCTCAGACACCTCCCTCCTCTTCCTGGACCTCTTCATCTCCATTAACGGTGACCGACTCAACACAAACATCTTCTACAAACCCACTGACTCCCACAGCTACCTGGATGACACCTCCTCCCTCACCCTGCCTCCTGTAAAAATGCCATCCTGTATTCCCAATTCCTCCGCCTCCATTGCATCTACTCCCAGGAGGACCAGTTCCACCATTGAACATCAAAGATGGTCTCCTTTTTCAAAGACTGCAATTTTCCCTCCCATGTGGTCATCGATGCACTCCAGAACATCTCATCCACTTCCTGCATCTCCGCCCTCTGATCACAACAAGGACAGAACTCTCCTGGGTTCTCACCTTCCACCCCACCAACCTCGTGATATATTGCATTATCTTCTGCCATTTCCACCAACTACAAACAAACCCCACTACCAGGAAGGATATATTCCCTTCCCTCACCCCTATCTATGTTCTGCAAAAACCATTCCCTCTGTGACTCCCTTGTCAGGTGCACCCCCTCCTCCCCCCACCCACCATCAACCCACCCTCCCCTCCTGGCACCTTCCCCTGCCACCGCAGGAATTGCAAAACCTGCGCCCACACCTCCTCCCTCACCTCCATCCAAGGCCACAAAGGAGCCTTCCACATCCATCAGAGATTTACCTGTACTTCCACACACGCCATCTACTGCGTCAGTTACTCCCGATGTGGTCTCCTCTACGTTGGGGAAACAGAATGCCTACTTACGGAACACTTCAGAGAACATCTCTGGGATACCCGCACTAACCAACTCCACCACCCTACGGCCGAACACTTTAACTCCCCCCTCACTCCCCTAAGTACATGCAAGTCCTGAGTCTCCTCCATCGCCAAACCCTCACCACCCGATGCCTGGAGGAAGAACGCCTCATCTTCTTTCTTGGGACCCTACTACCACATGGGATCAATGTGGATTTCACCAGTTTCCTCATTTACCCTCCTCCTACTTTATCCCAGTCCCAATCTTCCAATTCAGCACCTCCTTCTTGAACAGTCCTACCTGTCCATCTTCCTTCCCATCTGGCCGCTCCACCTTCCACTCTGACCTATCACCTTCCTCCCCCACCTTCATCTACCTATCACATTCTCAGCTACCTCCCCCCCCCAACCTCATTCCCCTCCCATTTATCTCGCGGCCCCCTTGGGCCATCCCCTTGTTCCTGATGAAGAGCTTATGCTCAAGACGTCGACTCTCCTGCTCCTCAGATACTGCCTGACCTGCTGTGCTTTTCCAGCAACACACTCTTTGACTCGCATCTCCAGCATCTGCAGTCCTCACTTTCTCCAAATCCTAGTCTCTCTCTAGTTACTCTTTTTCCTCTTATATAAACCCTCTTTGGATTCACATCAATCTTCTCAGCCAACGCTGTCTCATGCCCCCTTTTCGCCCTTCTGATTGCTTTCTTCAGTCAATTCCTACAACCTTCTATGGGTATATCAGGAATAAAAGAATGACTGGAAAAAGATTAGGGCCAATCAAGGGCAGTAGTGGGAAGTTGTGCATGGAGTTCAAGGAGATAGGGGTAGCACTAAGTGAATATTTTTTATCGGTATTCACACTGGAAAAATACTATATTGTCAAGGAGAATACTGAGATACAGGTGACTAGATATGTCCCCTGGCCAGATGGGATTTATCCTGTGATCCTCTGGGAAGCCAGGGAGGAGATTGCAGAGCTTTTAGCTTTGATCTTTATGTCATCATTATCTACAGGAATAGTGCCAGAAGACTGGAAGATAGCAAATATTGTACCCTGGTATTTATAGATCAGTGAGCCTTACTTCAGTTGTGGGTAAAGTGTTGGAAAAGGTTATAAGAGATAGGATTTATAATCATCCAGAGAGGAATACACTGATTAGGAAGAGTCAACATGGTTTTGTGAAGGGGAGGTCATGCCTCACAAACTTTATTTGAGTTCTTTGAGATGGTGACCAAACAGGTGGATGAGGTTAAAGCTGTTCCTATGGTGTATATGGATTTCAGTAAGGTGTTTGACAAGGTTCCTCATGGTAGGCTATTGCAGAAAATACAGAGGTATGGGATTGAGGGTGATTTAGCTGTTTGGATCAGAAATTGGCTAGCTGAAAGAAGGCAGAGGGTGGTGGTTGATGGGAAATGTTCATACTGGAGTTCAGTTACTAGTGGGATACCGCAATGATCTGTTTTGGGACCACTGCTATTTGTCATTTTTATAAAATGATGATGAGGGCATGGAAGGATGGGTTAATAAATTTGTAGATGAAACTAAGGTCGGTGGAGTTGTGGGCAGTGCTGAAGGATGTTGCAGGTTGCAGAGGGACATGGGTATGCTGCAGAGCTGGGCTGAGAGGTGGCTAATGGAGTTTAATAGGGAAAAGTGTGGTGTGATTCACTTTGGAAGGTGCAACAGGAATAAAGAGTACTGGGCTAATGGTAAGATTCTTAGCACTATAAATGAGCAGAGAGATCTCAGTGTCCATGTACATAGATCTCTGAAAGTTGTCACCCAGGTTGATCGGGCATTAAGAAGGCATATGGTGTGTTAGCTTTTATTGATAGAAGAATTGAGTTTCAGAGCCATGAGGTCATGTTGCAGCTGTACAAAACACTGGTGCAACTGCACTTGGAGTATTATGTACAGATCTGGTCACCGCATTGCAAGAAGGATATGGAAGTTTTGGAAAGGGTTCAGAGGAGATTTACTGGGATGTTGCCTGGTATGGAGGGAAGGTCTTATGAGAACAGGCTGAGGGATGTGAGTCTGTTTTCGTTAGAGAGAAGAAGGTTGAGAGGCAACTTAATTGAGACATATAAGATAATCAGAGGGTTAGATATGGTGGACAGGGAGAGCTTTCTTCCTAGGATGGTGATGGCTAGCATGAGAGGACATGGCTTTAAATTGAAAGGTGATAGATTTAGGACAGATGTCTTTACTGAGAGAGTAGTAAGGGCAGGAATGTCCTACCTGCAACAGTAGTAAACTCACCAACTTTAAGGGTACTAAATGGTAATTGGATAAACATTTGGATGAGGATGGAATAATGTAGGCTTCAGATTGGTTACACAGGTTGTGCAACATTGAGGGCTGAAGAGCCTGTACTGCGCTGTAATGTTCTATGATCTATGTTCCTGTATCCTCTACATACCTCCAGGGATTCCCTTGATCCCAGCTGGTTGTACTTGAGCCATGCCTCCTTTTTTTTTTATCAAAGCCACAATATCTTTTATCATCCAGGGTTCCCTATTCCTGTCAACCTTGCCCTTAACCTTCACAGGAACAAATGAACCTTGAAATCTAGCTATCTCATTTTTAAAGGACTCCCACTTTGTCTGCAAACAAATACTCCAATCAATCCCTGCAAGCTCCTGTCTAATTCCATAAAAAATTGCCTTGCCCCAATTTTCAGCTTGAACCTGTGGACCAGTTTTGTCCCTCTCAATAACTATTTTAAAATTAATAGAATTATGGTCACTGCTCCCAAAGTGATCCCTCACTATCATTTCTGTCATTTGTCCTGCCCTATTTCCCTTGAGTAGGTTGAGTTTTGCCCCTTCTTGCTCAAGAAAACTTTCCTAAATGCACTTAACAAATTCCACTCCATTCTAAGCCCTTAATGCTCTGGCAGGCCCAGTCTATGTTAGAAAAATTAAAATCCATGGCTATGACAATCCTATTGCTCCTGCAAGTCTCCCCAGTCTCCCTGCATATTTGTTCTTCTGTTTCCCATTGACTAATTGGAGGCCTATAATACAACTCCAATAATGTCACCATCCCCTTCTCATTTCTTAGCTCCACCTACAAAGCCTCACTGGATGACCCTTCAGATATTTAATCTGACTACTGCTGTGATACACACCTGAATCAAAAATGCAACTCCCCCTCCCCTTCTGTCCTGCCTAAAGTACCTGTACCCTGGCCCATTACGTTGCCAGTTCTGTTCCTCCCTTAGCCATGTTTCTGTAATAGCAATAATATCCCAGTCCCACGAACCTATCCACACCCTGAGTTCATCAGCCTTACCTGTCAGCCCTCTTGCATTGAAATAAATGCAATTTAATCCAACAGCCATTCTTTGTGTTGCAGCCTGTCCTGTCTCTTAAACCTATTAATTTTGATTACTGTATCTCCTTCTAGCCTCACACTTGCCTCCCTGCTGTTGAGTATCCCACATCCTTACCAATCTAGTTTAAACCCTCCCTTGTAGCATTAGCCAGCCCTCTTGAACAGGTCACCCTGAGGATCTAAAATCTGGATTTAGGCTGTGGTCAGGAGCAACTATTTAATGCATGCTTTTACTAACTACAAAATGGCTTCTTAAAGTAAGTATCATAAAATAACTAAATGGCTTCTTGGAGCAAATTAACAATTTTGTTTATAATGGCATCTAACTCTGCTGAAAACTGCATTCCTGAACTAATTGAAACAATGCCCTTGGTTCATATTATGAATTAACTAAGCAAGATATGACATTATTAGAGTACCCTAGCTGGCAGGTGCAGAGAGATAAAGGCGCGCAAAACAACTCTGTTCCCAGGAAATATCATTTACTTAATTTTCTGTCTATTTGTCATTTTATTTCATTTTATTGGATTAATTTTGTAATCAAGGCTGTTCTGTTTGTTAAAAGACCTATAAAAGTTGTCTGTGTTTAAGCTAAAGTGCAGCAGCTTTTGCAGAGTACACAGAGGTGCTTAGCCCCCGTGTTGCTGGGTAACCCATGCCTGACGTTGTAACAAATTGTTGAATCCGACTGAGCTGCTTGTGTTTATTTACCTGATCCGAGAGGCCCCTCCCGGGGGATCCACATTTACATGTGGTGTCTCTGACTCAGATACAGCACGGACAGATTGTGGACAGTGGTGTCAGAGCCTTGAGCCCCCCACTATTGAGTGTTGAGGAATTGGCCACCCAGACGTGAGCTTTTCATATCCGCCCGGTTTTCGTTTCATTCAAGTAGTGGTTGACCTGACCCCTCATTGTCTATAATCTCAGCCCAACCTGTAACAGATCGGACTCAGAAAGATTGTGGGTCGGGGACCCTAGATAAAGAGAAAGGATAAGATAGGATCTTGGCAGGTCGGGGACCTGTAAGCAGAGGTGGGAAGTCTGACTAAAGAGAAAATAAAGTAAAGAGATAAGATAGGTTCAAGGATCCTATGGAAGTTGGGAATTTGGGAACTTCCATTAGTAGATCAGGGATCTGTAAGCAGAGGTGGGAATTCTGATACGGTCGGATTGGCATTATTTATATTGGTATTTAAATTGTTCTGTGAGATAAAAAAGTATTGCGATACATTATAACAGGATTATCGAGGATTAAGGAAAGTCGAGAAGGGTCTGTGGAAGTTGTGGAAGTCAGTAGATTGTTGTGTGTTGATGTGCTGTTAAATAGTAAAGGGTTTGAGTCGGGACCATAAAAGGAAGTTTGTTGGTGATGGGTAATACTGAATATGTGTGAGAGGTTTCCAGAGAAAACTGACAGTCTGGTGCCTTAAAAAAGACATTAGGTGATGAGCAGTGGCCACTAGGTGTCCCTAAAAGTATTCAATTGATTAAATCAGCCAGCAATTGATTTGGCAATTAATTAGTGTGGTGACAATTCTATGACAAAAACCACTAAGAATCTGTTTTGCACTCCTGGTAGGATACTGCCACCAAATTTGGGATTGGATGAACTAATAATGTTACCATGATATCTATTAAGGTCCTCAAAGTTGAATGTGCTCAAGTTAAACATCAACAGAAACAAAAGGAAAAGTCACCAGTGACTGATGGTCAACAGAGCTGAGCAGTTCAGTGGTTGGCCACTCATTAGTCTTGTTGTTCGTTGTGAGGCTGTTGATTAGTGAACGTTTGACATCGAGTTTATTTCTGTCGCATCTGTTCCGCTTGGCTTGTCTTGCTTTGCTGCTTTGTTTTGTTGTTCTGTTCATTTTTGGTGTCTATTCTTTATGAAATATGGAGGGTGGGTGCTGCCCTTGTGATGTCAAAAAAATAAGAAAACTGGCCAGCAATACAATTATCGCACACTTGGTTAAGCAGCTTTGTGCAACAGCCAAGATTTATAAGGGTAAAATTCTCTAACGTTGACTTTTGGAATGTGTGTGTGTGTGTGTGTGTGTATGTGTGTGTGTGTGTGTGAGAGAGAGAGAGAGCTTGCAGAAAGTTTAACCCTTTGAGATTCAATTTGGTTACACATTTGCTTGTTGGTAATTGAATGTTGTGTTTTGTTGCCTGGAGCTCAAGATCCAGGACTGTTTTGGATTTAATTTGCATTTTGGAAATTTAACTTGATTTCTTTTAAGGTTAAGGATCCTTCAGTGATTATGAAATGAAATATTAACCCATGTTCTTCCTACTGTCAGTTTCTGACTAATCTCTTTTATCCTTACATGAAAGCCAGGCTTATTCAATTTCAAATCAGTTAAATACAGAGGAAGACAACATTATAACATTTTTTTTTGTTTCAGATTTGTTTGTTTCCACTTAATTTTAAGACTGCTGTGTTTCATTGGTGATTATGATGTGCCAGTTGTAGCTTTATTGAGGGAGTCCCCTCCCTCAATGACAATTGAAGTTTCAGTTCAACATTAGGTTGTGATAAATCATGTCACAAAATTAATATCCTATGGTTACTATCTGTGTCTTTGGATTCGGCCATTATTCGTGCATGAGAAGTTTTTTTGTTACCATGCGAATAGACAAGACCTTTTAAGGTAGCTGCAGTCATTTCACGGCCTATAGCATTGCAAATGAGCAATGACTGGTCAGGATCGCTTAAGGAATCTACTCTTAGATTTAAACTGACACTAGAACCAGGTAATTGTAGTGCATTTCAAAGTTGGAAACTGTATACATTTTACATTTTAAATATTGAATACTGATTAAATGAATTTCAAATTTATGTTGATGACTTTTAAAATGCCTTAGTCACTTGTTCAGTTTGCACTTCTGAATTACAGATAATGATTATTTTGTTTATTATTTTTAATAATCAATTGTGTTAGCTCGAATCACAAAACAAGAATTAATTGGCAGGATTGCTTGGTTTTATTCCTTACATATTGTCAGTGACCTGTCTCATTGCCTCATGGTTAATTTGAAGCATGGCTGCATTAATTCGTTGTAAACTAAAGAATGGAAAGATACCTTACTCACCCCTTGAAGTAATTCTGCATGTGACTGAGGGATAGAGGTACGTATAGCAGATGTGACTGTGAATGGGTATATGAAAAAATGAAAGGGACATGAGAAACAGTGTCAGGCCACTAAGGTTGAGGAATATACAAACAGAGTGAAAATGGGTGGTGGAAAAGCGCAGCAGGTCAGGCAGCATCCAAGGAGCAGGAGAATCGACGTTTCAGGAATGAGCCCTTCATCAGGAATGAGCCCTCCTGAAGAAGGGCTCGTGCCCGAAACATCGAATCTCCTGCTCCTTGGATGCTGCCTGACCTGCTGCGCTTTTCCAGCAACACATTTTCAGCTCTGATCTCCAGCATCTGCAGTCCTCACTTTCTCCTCGAATATACAAACAGGGTTAAAACAACAACACTGTAAAATAAAGAACTTAGATTCGGGATTCTGAGTAGAATCTATGTTTGGCATACTGACCCCTTTTTTTAGTTTGGGGATTTTGTTCCTGGATACCCGCTGAGCCCCTAACATCTCCTGATTGTCCCCAGCCTTAATTTAAACCACCCATTTGTTACAAACCTTTCCTTCTTTTGAAAATGGAGCACCCAGTCTCCATAGCCAATATCATGGGGATAAGTGGCCTGCGCCATCCCAAACTGGATCCCATCCTGGGAATTAGAGTTATGTTAATGAAACATGCCCCTGACCACAAGATCAAACTGGCTCAATTTGCTCAATATGTCCAAGGGTGATATGGATGTAAATGCAATAAAATTCTGGGAGTCACCTGAATACAAATGGCTTGTGTTACGAGACTGAAATATGTACCTATCTGTCTGACGGAAGTGACATACAATTGAACAATAATCAAGAAGCTCAATGACCTTTATTTAACCCTATGCATTTGCAATGTTTTCTGCCTGGAGTCACTGAGATGATCCAGACCAACAGTACAAACTAGTCCAGGAATTTCCAGTCACAAATGAGGTGAGCAGTGGTTTTCTATTAGGATGGCCAGAACCAGACTGAACAATGATGCAAGTTACAGGTAAAACCGATTATATCCAGCACCGTTGTGATCCCAAATACCGTACACCAGCCCTGATAGGGATGATTGGAACCAGGATACCCACTGGAAGCGGAACCTACCTCAGGTGCCCACCCGATGACCATTGCTGGACAGTCTTATCCCGAAGGGACCCTGAAAATGGGGACAGGTAGGCCCCAGCATTTCACCTTTGAGACTGGGAACAAGACAGCAAAACACCCAGGGACAAATGCCTGGCCCTTGCACCAGGGAGTGATGTGTGTTTAATGTTACCTTGGAGCTGACGTGGGGAATCGACATGCTTTCGTCCTAGCAAAAGGAAATCTACTAATATACACTGACTCTTCATTGTGCTTTAGTATGACCCACGATTTTGGAGCCTTGTGGGTACGTTGAAGATTTTTAACCCCCAAGGAACAACTTTATAGTAATGCATTTTGTTGGCAATTATCAAGATGTTCGGCTCATGCTGAGGAAACTGATTTTGTTTCTAAACTATTGGGAAAGTAGATGCAGCTGCCAAGCAGGCAGCCTTACACCCCAAACTTCTGGTCCCCCAGCAAAACCCGGTTAGGCACAGTATAAGGACAGGTATGCCAGACCTGGGTAAGGTACAGAAATCACGGGGGATGCCCCTGCTGAAGGGCACAAACTCTGGCCTCAAATAGTGTACTCCCTCAATACTCAAATCAGAACGTGAGTGACCCCTGCTGGACAAGTTTGTGTTCCTTTGTTGCTGCCTATTTTAATTGACTATATGTATTTTGTTTACACTTGGGCAAGGAGGAAATGGTTTAAACTTAATTACAATGGACACTCTGCGGCCTCCAATCTTTCCAGTCCTCCTCACCACCCCAACTGCTGCTTCTGTCGCTGAATGTCACGCCGCAAAAGAGAAGATAGGGAAATGTTACCTTTCACTAACAGTTTGTTTCTCCAAAGTCACAACAGAATATTTAGCAGGGACGAAGGTCCGCTTTGCCCTGACTTCAACGAAAGACTCCTTGACCTCTTTTTTATCTCTTCCCAAATCCTAATGATGGAGTATGGAGAGCTACTAAAGTGTTCACTGGACATAACATTTCTTTTGATTATTGCCTATCCCCACCTGCTAGCTGCTTATGCACTTCTTCCAATAAATGCGGAGTAGCCTGTCCGAAATTGTTACAATGGTAAAGGATGGAGGTGTACTTGCGTTACTGTGACCAAGATTATTTCCTGCGTGATAATTACTTGTGCCAAAATAAAAGCAAATTACTGCGGATGCTGGAATCAGAAACCAAAAGGAAAATGCTGAAAAATCTCAGCTGGTCTGGCAGCGTCTGTGAGAAGAGAAAAGAGCTGACGTTTCAAGTCTAACTGACCCTTTGTCAAAGCTGGTCAAAGGGTCAGTTAGACTCGCAACGTCAGCTCTTTTCTCTCCTTACAGATGTTGCCAGACCTGCTGAGATTTTCCAGCATTTTCTCTTTTGGAATTTAAATGTGCCAGTCGCCACTGACCCCCTGCGTATGCCTTGGGGAAGAGTGTGTCTCTGTTATCGCTGGTATTGAGGTCCTTTGTGGAATGGGTAATAGCACTTACCTTCATTATAAGACCCCTAATGGGACCCACATCTTCCCAATTGGGGGATGGAAGGAACCAGTCTGGGACAATAACCGTATCTCTTTCCAAAAGACCCATCTCTTTCTATTGAACAGCTTTCACCTCAACCGCTCAGAACAGCCATCCATGGACTATCCATATGTTCCAGGAAGTCACAAAGACAGGTCCATTTCTTACTGGGAAGCTCCCTCCATCATTTATACTAAACCTGGTTACTATTTTTTTAGCCAAGGCAAAGCAACCAATTTCCTGGTCCTTAATGAAATAGGCACTCCCTGTGCTGTAACTGTCGAAACATTTTTTCCGACCACGATTCCCTGTCCAATTACCTGCCAATGGGATTGGGATCTCCTAGTCTCATCTGAATTCTGCGCGAATTGGAAGAATCCGAAAGCTTTGAGCACCAATAAGGCTCACTCTCTGGGGTATGCATTTCTTAAGATGTTTTTCTGCTGGAGGGTCTGCAGGAATTATTAGCCATCAAAACCAAAATTATCTCATTTGTGGTCTCCCCCTCTTGGATAATGAGACAACTGCTGCCTTAACAGGAGTTAGGGACATACTTCCAGAATTATGCCTATTTTCCCAACAAGCCAGTAGGCTCTTGACTATGTACTCACCAAAGAAGGTGGAGTTTGCACCACAGTCAAAGTCAAATGCAGCATGGGGGTCACTGACCTCATCGAGAATATTACCAAGCATGTACATAACATCCACACCTTCATCAGCCAAATGACTGAGGGTGCAGGATGGGGAGATAAGGGTTTCGACTCATGGTACAACTGGCTAATAAATATGGCTATGTATGCTGGTATTGTTTTAATTGGCCTTTTTGTTGGCATTGCTATTATTAAGTGTATTATTGCTAAAAGATTAATTTCTATCGACAGCATCAGTTCCACCCAGAAAATGCTTCTTCTCCATTCAGATGAAGTTGAGGAGGCACCATTGCCTAGCCATACTTCCTCCCTAAAAGAGGAGGAAGTATGGCAGTCTCTGGCTTCCATTCGATTGGACTGATCTACTCTATGCCCTAACCACCTATGGTGTGGTCATGGAATGACCAAAGTGGGGCGATGAGAATCTAAAATCTGGATTTAGGCCGTGGTCAGGAGCAACCATTTAATGCATGCTTTTACTAACTACAAAATGGCTTCTTAATGTAAGTAACATAAAATAACAAAATGGCTTCTTGGAGCAAATTAACAATTTTACTTAGAATGGCATCAAACTCTGCTGAAAACTGCATTCCTGAACTAATTGAAAGAGATTAACAAACAATGCCCTTGGTTCATATTATGAATTAACTAAGCAGAGAGATAAAGGCGCACAAAACAACTCTGTTCCCAGGAAATATCATTTACTTAATTTTCTGTCTATTTGTCATTTTATTTCATTTTATTGGATTAATTTTGCAATCAAGGCTGTTCTGTTTGTTAACAGACCTATAAAAGTTGCCTGTGTTTAAGCTAAAGTGCAGCAGCTTTTGCAGAGTACACAGAGGTGCTTAGCCCCCGTGTTGCTGGTAACCCATACCCGACGTTGTAACAAATTGTTGAATCCGACTGAGCTGCTGGTGTTTATTTGACCGATTGCGGAACAAGAGGCCCCTCCCGGGGCCCAGATTTACAACCTCTGCCCCAGAAAAAATGCCAATGATATAAAAATCTGAATCCTTCATCTTCAACATCCAGAACCTCCTGTTCTTACCCTTACTAGCACATGGCACAGAAAAGTAATCTGAAGATTACCACCATTGGGGTCCTGGTTTTTAACATTTCCTAGCTCTCTACAATCACTCTGCAAAATACATAGGAAAACAAAGTCTTCAGATAATACAGTGGTAGATGCAGATAGATCTTTGCTAATCAAAAAGGTGAAAGGTTATTCAGGGTAGACAGGAATGTATAATTAGGCTTGCAATTAAATCAGTCATGACCTCCATAAATGGAGGAGTTGGCTGGAGGGGCCAAATGACCTACTCCTATTCCTAACCCATGCGTTCATATGTACTTGATATCCATTTTTCTGGTTAAAGTTAGTTACAACTGTCTCCAGTTAACTGATCAAATGTGCAAATTTCCCAAAGTGACTCATACAAAAGTCATATTCTTGAGCAGAGTAATAAATATCTACACAATCCAGCAGACATCCATCAATCATTGTCCTTGCTGTCCGTCTATTAAACAATGCCCTACTAACGCTGCCTCATCCCATTGCTTACTGCACACTTACATTTTGGTACAAACCAGTGACCAATTAGTACAGGTATGTAAAAGCTATGTGAGCATATCAGTTCTATGCACACTCCAGAGTATTTAGAAAATGCTGTCCAATCACGGAATTCTATCTAACATTAAACCTTGCTTTGAATTTTGCAAGCATGGAATGGGTTCATTTCCTCTGCTCTGCAGCCAGTGTGAAGACAGCTATGGTAGTCATACATCTTGAAGACAAGAGGATTGTAACAATCAGTATATCATTTTGCTGCTTAAATTACCGAATGCACACAACCAGCCCGCTCTTTCAAAACTCAAAGCACGGTGTCCAACATTAGATGTCATTCTACAAGTGGATAATATTTGCTGGATTAACCTGACTGTGTAAAGGATTACTGTTTTGGATTGTAAGTCAGGCTCACAGTACAGTGGAATTCTGTTAACTGGAAGCACATTATATTATTACAATCTATGTTAATACACAGACAGACACAAAGAACATGCACACACACCGGGCCTGTTTCGTCTCAGGTGGCAGCCATTTTCTGGACTATTTCTCAGACAAATGCATTGACCAAACAGGCTCAACCTGCCTGGTTTAATAAATAATTTAATAATTAGTAATTAACTGTCAGTTATCATCTAACTAGTGCATTCTCCTTGGCAATACCTTTACCAATCAGAGTCCAGTCATACCAATCAGCACTTTCTTCTCCTACAGCATAAACATTATTTTCCTTTGACTTGGGCGTTACGCATAGCACAGTTTGATTCTACCCTCGGGAGACTTTGCAACTCCACAGAGACATTCTCCCTGTGACTGCATGGGTTTCCTCTGGGTGCTCCAACATCCTCCTACTATCCAAAGATGTGCAGGTTAGGTGGATTGGCCATGCTAAATTGCCCATAATGTCCAGGGATGTGCAGGTGAGATGAATTAGGCATGGGAAATGCAGGGTTATAGAGATAGGGTGGGGAATGGTAGTAGTTCTGGGTGGGATGCTCTTTGGAGGGTTGATGGGCACTTGATGGGCCAAATTACTTGTTTCCACATTGTAAGGTTCCATGATGGTGATTCTAAGGTCCATTAGGACTACCGCGACTATACCTCTTGGATTTTTTTGTGAAATGTCCTAATAAGTGCTGGAAAAGCTTCACTAAATTTGTTGTTTCTCAGCAACATTCCACTAAATTTGTGAGAGTGGCATGCCTTTTACAAATTCACCTTGGCCGTTATTGGTCAATCCCTGCATGCACAGATGGATATAAGTTTAATGACTGTCTGTACACTTAGATTTTGCAAAACGTCATCCTGACCTTTCTTGGCCATCCTTCCGACGGTTCCTTTTGCTGCATCGAGCCATCTTGCCTTTGAAGCTCATCTTCCTGGCAGGGCCAACCTTTATTGAAGAATTCTCCAATGGCATGGAACACAGCACTACCTTGTTTCCACTCTATAAGAAGATAGATGTCCATTTTCATTAGTTGTTTGTAGCAGAAAAAACATGGTCACTTTTAAAGTCACAAAGTGCTGCATAATTCAGGAGGTCTGGCAGCATCTGTAGAGAGAAAGGAGAGTTAATATTTTGGATCTGATGCTGTCAGATCAGTTCGGTTTCTCCAGCAATTCCTGTTTGTGTGTTTGTTTCAGATCTTCAGCTTCTACAGTTCAAATACCTCGTGAATCAAGATGGAACATAAATGAATTTGCACTATGGAAAACAAAAATATTCAGTTCAACAACAACGTTTTTGAGCATTTCATCCAATAAACAAATAACATGCTTGCATCAGCACTCCCTCTTTTTATCCATTTAACTCAAATAACTCAAGTTAAAAGGAAAATCACAACCTTGGCGTAAATAAGAGGTCACTGGCAGGACAGAGCATTGAAAGGGACAGAAAGAGTCAAGGATGCGAAAAGAAATAGATATTCTGTGATTATAAAATGTGAAAGTCGAACCCTATTATAGAGACATAGAGATGTACAGTACAGAATTAAATTCTTCAGTCCAACTCATCCGTGCTGACCAGATATGCTAAATCAATCTAGTCCCATTTGCCAGCATTTAAACCCATCCTAATCATATACCCATCCAAGTGTCTTTTAAATGTTGTATTTGTACCAGCCTCCATCATTTCCTCTGGCAGCTCAATCCATACATGTACACCATCTGTGTGAAAATGTTGTCCCTTAGGTCCCTTTTAAATCTTTCCCCCCTCACCTTAAACCTCTGTCCTCTAGATTTGGACTCCTCTGCCTTATCCATGCCCCTCATGATTTTTATAAACTTCTATCAGATCATCCTTCAGCCTTTGGTGCTCCAGGGAAAATAGCCCCAGCCTATTCAGCCTCTCCCTATAGCTCAAACCATCCAATCTAGTTGGTGTGGTACATTTGGATTTCCAAACGGCATCTGACAAAATGCCGCACACAGGCTGCTGCATAGATAAAGGTGTGCGGCGTTGCTGGTAATGTATTTGCATGAAGAGAGGATTGGTTAATGAACAACAAGCAAAGAGTAGGATAAATGAGTGCTTTTCTGTTTGGTGATCAGTGACTAGTGGTGTGCCTCGTGGATTAGTTTTGGGACCGCAATTATTCACAATTTACTTAGATGATTTGCAATTGGGGACCACATGAATTGTGTCAAAGTTTGTGGATGACACTAAGATGAGCGACAGAGAAACTATCATCTGCCTTAAAATGGCGGGTCCTCAGACCCAACATTGTGCACCAGTTGGAGGATGTTCAGGTGTGTGGAGGAATTATGTCTGCGCGTACCCCTGCTCGAATCAAATTTCAAATTGGCACCAGGATCCCAGACCTCACCTGGAAGCCTGTGCCCACAACCTGAGCTGCCTCCAGAATTCTAGCTTGATGACTTTTAAAGAAGTGAAATGGTGGCCCCTGCTCAGACTGCTACTGGACGCCATCCACCTCTTCTCCTTTATCCACTGTCTGGCATGCCGCGCCCATTTCCCAACGGGTGGTGGAGATCCCCAGTGGAGGGCTCTCTACACAGTAGTCCTCTCTCTTTCCCTTGCGGATCTGGGGTGGATAACGTTCCACACAGCAGTCCCCTGTAACCGCAGATTATGGTGGTTCACAGCCTCCCTCCCCAACTGCTTGTTTTGTGGCACTGTAGAGTCTGTGGCCATGTACATGTTGCATGTGGGCATTTGCATCCCCTTTTCAGTTATCTGCAGAACCTTCTTCTCTGCTTCTGGTTGTACTGCAGTGCCACACTCCTGATCTACAGGCACTTGTGTGGAGGGGTGTGGGTAGGTCAGAGGATCTCCTCATGGGTCTGCTCCTGGGCCTGGCTGGACTGGCCATGAACAGGTCCAGGCAGTGAGCCATGGAAGGGGCATTTTTGCTGACTGTCTGACCCTCTTCCACAGTTATGTTCATGCCCAAGTGTCCCTGGAGAGGGAGCACGCGGTGCCCATCAACACTCCCAATGCCTTTAAGGACAGTTGGACACTGCGATGGGTGGAGTGCTATATTTCCCCCTCCGAAGTTTTGATTTAGTCCTTACCTTCCCCCTCACTTTATGTTTCACATGAGCATTGGCTGGCCAGGGCTCTACCTAGCACTGGTTCCCTGGCCATGTGGATGATTTTCCTAAAGGAAAAAATATATAACCAGGAGATTTGAATCTCCACAGTGAAGGACTGACTCCAATGTGGCTGGTTGGCCACAGCCATTGTACTTTGCACTAGCAAATAGAGGGTGACTTGGTGAAGGGACACTGGCCTCTGTGCAGTTATTTCAGTCTTCTTCACGAACCTATCTACCTGTGACTCACTTTCAAGGAACTATTAATCTGCACTCCAAGGTCTCTTTGTTCAGCAACATTCTCCAAGACCTTACCATTAAGTGTATGAGTCCTGCCTCACTGAAGTCCATATAGATCACGACCACCACTCTGCCTTCAGCAATTCTCTTCATTACTTCTTCAAAAACTCAATCAAGTTAGTGAGTCAAAGAGTGTGGTGCTGGAAAAGCACAGCCAGTCAGGCAGCATCCGAGGAGTTGGACTATACCTCTTCTCACCTTGCCTCCTGTAAAAAAGCCATCCCTTATTCCTAATTCCTCTGCACTGCTCCCAGGAGAACCAAGAACATCTCAGATGGCCTCCTTTTTCAAAGACTGCAATTTCCCCTCCTACATGATCGATGATGACCTCCAGCCCATCTCATCCACTTCCCACATATCTGTACTTGAGCCCCACCCCTCCAGCCGCAATAAGGTCCTCATCTTCCACCACCAACCTCCGGATACATCACATCATCATCTGTCATTTCTGCCACATACAGTCAAACCCCACCATCCGAGATATATTTCCCTCCCCACCCCGTACACTTTCTGTTAAGACCATTCCCTCTGCGAATCCCTTGTCAGGTCCATACCACCCACCAACCCACCCTCGCCTCCTGACATCTTCCCCTGCCACCACAATAATTGCAAATCTTGCACTTACACCTGCCCCCTCACCTCCATCCAAGGCCCCAGAGGATCCTTCCACATCTGACATTTACCTGTACTTTCACACACATCATCTACCATACCCGTTTCACCTGATATTAGCTCCTCTACATTGAGGAGACAGGACGCCAACTTGCAGATCGTTTCAGAGAATATCTCTAGGACACCTGCACTAACCAACCCCACTACCATACGGCTGAACTTTTTAACTCCCCCTCCCACTCCCACTCGGCTGAGGGCATGCAGGTCCTAGACCTCTTCCATTGCCAAATTCTAACCACCTGATGCCTGGAGGAAGAATGCTTCATTTTCTGCCTTGGGACCCTCCAACACACGGAATCAATGTGGATTTCACCAGTTTCCCCATTCCCCCTCCCCCCACCTTATCCCAGTCCCAACCTTCTGACTCAGTACTGCCCTCTTGAACAGTCCTCCTGGTCCATCTTCCTTTCCTCCTATCCGCTCTGCTCTCCTCTCCGACCTATCACCTTTCACCCTCACCTTCATCAATCAATCACATTTCCAGCTCCCTGACTCCAGCAGTCACCCCCTTCCCATTTATCTCTCAGCCTCCCCCGACACACAAGCCTCATTCCCGATTCAGAGATTATGTTTGAAACGCCAATTCTCCTGCTCCTCAGATGCTGCCTGACCTGTTGTCCTTTGCCAGCACCACACCCTGGACTCTGATCTCCAGCATCTGCAGTCCTCACTTTCTCCTCCTCAATCGAGTCAATGAGACATGATTTCCCACACACAAAGCCATGTTGACTATCCTTAATCAGTCCTTGCCTTTCTAAATACATAACTCCTGTCCCTAGAATTCCCTCCAACAACTTACCTAAAACTGATGTCACCGGACAATAGTTTCCTGGCTTTTCCTTACTGCCTTTCTTAAATAATGGCATGCTCGCCATTCTCCAGTCTTCTGGCCCTCTGCTGTAGCTATAATGATACAAATACCTTAGCAAGGGGCCCAGCAATCACTTCCCTAACTTCCCAGAGCTCTAGAGTGCACCTGATTACATCCCAGGGATTTATCCACCTTGATGCATTTTAAGACATCCAGCACTTCTTCCTCTGTAATATGGACGCCACTGATAAGCATCAGAATGGTTATGGTGTTGGGCTAGTAATTTAGAGGTTTAAAATGTACATTTTATTCTTTCATGCGATGTGGGCATCGCTGGCTATGCTAGTATTTACTGCCCACTCCTAACTGCCCTGGAGAAGGTTGGTGGTGAACTGTCTTGAACCACTGCAGTCACAGAATTATAGAATTATTTTAGTGCAGATGGAGGCCATTTGGAGTCAATACTGACATTGCACTGCCTTTGAAAATATAATTACCAGGTGCCAATCTCCTGCCTTTACCACCATACCTTTGTCCACTGCTTCTCTCCAAATAGTCATCTTGAATACTTCAATCAAACTTGCCTCCATCAAGTTTCAAGGTAGTGAATACCATATCCTAACGACTCGCTGTATGAGTATGTTTTTCTCACATTACCCTTGCTTCTTTTGAATATTTCTTTAAATCCATTCCTTTTTGTTCTTGTTCCTTTTTACAAGAAGGAACAGCTTCTCCCTCTCAACTCAATTTCTCTCTCTCTACTCATGTAATCTAGCCCTCTCATGATGTGGAGGTGCCAGGATTGGATTGGGGTAGACAAAATCAGAAGGCATATGACACCAGGTGATCGTTCAGTTGGTTTGTGTAAAATCACAATCTTTTAGAGCATTGCCCCTTCATCAGGTGAAGTAGAGGGAGGTGCACAGGCCCCAAGTGTATAAGCAGAGAGATAACGGTAAAATAATTCCAGATAACTAAGAGTGTCAATACATTAATGCAAATAGTGTGAGTAGTGTTGACAGCTGAATAATAAGTGAACCTATGACCTGGTTAACTAAGACAGAAAGATAATAAAAAAAATAATAAAATTAAGATGGTATAAGAGACAGGCCAATTGGTTGGAATAGCATGAGTAGGTATCAGAGTTGCAATGACAAGGGTCTAACAAAATTAACAAGTAACTTGCTTTGATTCTGTGCCTGTGCACCTCTCTCCACTTCACCTGATAAAGAGGCAGAGCTCCGAAGCTTCGGATTTCAAATAAACCTGTTGGACTGTAACTTGTTGTCATGTGACTTCTGATTCAGCCCACTCATGATTTTGAAAGCCACGATCAAATTCCTCTCACCTTTCTTTACTCCAAGGACAACAGTCCCAGCTTCTTAAACCTACCCATATTCCCTGGAATCTGCTGCTGTTGTCCTTCCAGATGATAGCGATTGTGGGTTTGGAAGGTGCTTTTGAAGAAGCCTCAACAAGATATGGTGACATCAATTCAAATGTCAGCATGGCAGCTGGATATCGAAATCCATGCAAATTCAATAAATTTGGGATAAAATGATGGTATCACTAAAACCAAATCTGGTTCACTAAAGCCCTTTTATGATGGTTAAGAAAAAGAAGGAAGCATATGACAGGTAAAGACAGGAGAAAGAGAGTGAATCCTTCGAAGAGGATAAAGGCAGGAGAAGTATATTTAAGAGGGAAATCAAGAGGGCAAAAAGGGGACATAAGATAGCTTTGAAAAATAGGGTTAAGGAGAATCCAAAGGGTATTTTATAAATACATGAAGGAAAAAAGAGTAACTAGAGACAGAATAGGCCCCTCAACGATCAGCAAGGCAGCCTATGTGTGGAGCCACAGGTGATGTGTGGGGAAACTAAATGAGTATTTTGCATCAGTGTTTACTGTGGAGAAAAATATAGAAGATATAGAATGTGGGGAAATAGATGGTGACACCTTGAAAAATGTCCATATTATAGAGAAGGAGGTGCTGGATGTCTTGAAATGGAGTTTAGTGAATTGAATTGAATTGAATTTATTGTCGTGTGTCCTGAGGCACAGTGAAAACTTTTGTCCTGTGAGCAATACAGACAAATAACATAGTTAAATAGCATAGATAAGTAAATAAGAGGTAAACAGCGGCAAAAAACAAAACACAGATACAGGCAAATGCTAAGAGTTTGTGAGTCCATTCAGTATTCCGATAAATGACAATTTAGATAAATGTGAGGTGCTGCATTTTGGAAAAGCAAATCAGAACAGGACTTATATACTTGATGATAAGGTCCTAGGAAGCGTTGCTGAACAATGAGGCCTTGGAGTGCAGGTTCATAGCTCCTTGAAAGTAGAGTCGCACGTAGATAGGACAGTGAAGGCAGCATTTGGTATGCCTTTCTTTATTGGTTAGAATATTGAGTACAGGAGTTGGGAGGTCATGTTGCAGCTTTTCAGGACATTGGTTAGACCACTGTTGGAATATTGTGCGTAATTCTGGTCTTCTTCCTATCTCACAAATGTTGTGAAACTTGAAAGGGTTCAGAAAAGATTTACAAGGATGTTGCCAGGGTTGGAGGATCTGAGCTATAGGGACAGTCGTAGAGTCATAGAGATGTACAGCATGGAAACATCCTTCAGCCCAACCTGTCCATGCGACCAGATATCCCAACCCAATCTAGCACCCAGCCATATCCCTCCAAACCCTTCCTATTCATATACCCATCCAGTTGAATCGACTAGGGCTGTTTTCCCTGGAGCTTGGGAGGCTGAGAAATGATCTTATGGAGATTTATAAACCATGACGGGCATTTTAGGATAAACAGACAAGGACTTTTCCCTGGGTATGTAGAACAAGAGGGCAACATTTGAGACGGGAAAGATATAAAAGGGACTTGGGGGCAACATTTACTTGCGGGGGTGGTACATGTATGGAACGAGGCTGCCAGAGGAAGTGATGGAGGCTGGTACAATTACAACATTCAAAAGGCATCTGGATGGGTATATGAATAGGAAAGGTTTAGATATATAAACCCTTTCTTGATTTATTGTTTTATTGAGCTATGTCTCTTGATTAAACTTAAAACATAAGCCATAACTATTAACTTAATCAGGAGCAGTGTTTTGTAGAGGAATAAGACAGAGCTATTTTCTGGGTCTGTAGATTGAAAGAAGCAAAAATGGCTCTTAGTAGAGTGATATGCTCTTCTTGTTGGATGTAGGAGTTTAGGCAGAGTTCACAGATTGCTGAGGATTGTATTTGCAATAAATGCTATTGGTTTTGAATCCTATCAGATCGAATGGATCGATTGGAGAGGCAGTTAGAACCAATGAGCAATTTACAAGACCAAGGAGGTGTGATGAATGGCAGTTATAGGAAGGGGGGAAAGTCTCAAGTAGAATTACATAGCTGGGTTAACTCCAGGAAAGATAAAAGAAGTCGGCATGTAGTGCAGGAGTCTTCTGTGGCTATCCCCATTTCAAACAAGTATGTTGTTTTGGAAAATGTAGGGGGTGATGGATTCTCAGGGGAACATAGCACGAACAGCCAAGTTTCTGGTATTGAAACAGGCTCTAATGAAATGAGAGGTACGTCAGGTTCCAAGCAATCGATTGTCTCAGGGAACTCTCTAGTCTGAAGTACAGACAGAAAAATCAGAATGGTGTGTTGCTTCCCTAGTGCCAGAATCAAGGATGTCTCAGAGAGGGTGCAGAATGTTCTCAAGGGGGAGAAGGACCAGCAAGAGGTCATTGTACAAATTGGAACCAACGACATAAGAATGGAAAAGGTTGAGATTAGGCAGGAATTCTAAAATGAGGTCCTCAAGAGTAGTAATATCTGGAGTACTCCCAGTGCTACGTGCTAGTGAGGGCAGGAATAGAAGGATAGAGCAGATGAATGCATGGCTGAGGATCTGATGTATGGGAGAAGAATTCATATTTTTGGATCATTGGAAGCTGTTTTGGGGCAGAAGTGAAGTGTACAAGAAGGACGGACTGCACCTAAATTGGAAGGGGACTAATATACTGGCAGGGAGATTTGCTAGAGCTGTGAGGGAGTATTTAAACTAGTAAGGTAGGGGGTGGGAGATAGTGAGGAAAGAGATCAATCTGAGACTGGTACATTTGCAAACAGAAGCGAGTCAAACAGTCAGGGCAAGCAGAGACAAGGTAGGACTAATAAATTAAACTGCATTTATTTCAATGCAAGGGGCCTAACAGGGAAGGCAGATGAACTCAGGGCATAGTTAGGAACATGGGACTGGGATATCATAGCAATTACAGAAACATGGCTCAGGGATGGGCAGGACTGGCAGCTTAATGTTCCAGGATACAAATGCTACAGGAAGGATAGAAAGGGAGGCAAGAAAGGAGGGGGAGTGGCATTTTTGATAAGAGATAGCATTACAGCTGTGCTGAGGGAGGATATTCCTGGAAATACATCCAGGGAAGTTATTTGGGTTGAACTGAGAAATAAGAAAGGGATGATCACCTTATTGGGATTGTATTATTGATCCCCTAATAGCCAGAGGGAAATTGAGAAACAAATTTGTAAGGAGATCTCAGTTATCTGTAAGAATAATAAGGTAGTTATGGTAGGGGATTTTAACTTTCCAAACATAGACTGGGACTGCCATAGTGTTAAAGGTTTATAAATGGAGAGGAATTTGTTAAATGTGTACAAGAAAATTTTCTGATTCAGTATGTGTGTGTACCTACTACAGAAGGTGCAAATCTTGACCTACTCTTGGGAAATAAGGCAGGGTAGGTGACTGAGGTGTTAGTGGGGGAGCACTTTGGGGCCAGCAACTATAATTCTATTAGATTTAAAATAATGATGGAAAAGGATAGACCAGATCTAAAAATTGAAGTTCTAAACTGGAGGAAGGCAAACTTTGACAGTATTAGGCAAGAACTTTCAAAAGCTGATTTGGTGCAGATGTTTGCAGGTAAAGGGACGGCTGGAATATGGGAAGCCTTCAGAAACGAGATAATGAGAATCCAGAGAAAGTATATTCCTGTCAGGGTGAAAGGGAAGGCTGGTAGGCATAGGGAATGCTGGATGACTAAAGAAATTGAGGTTTTGGTTAAGAAAAAGAAGGAAGCATATGTCAAGTATAGACAGGATAGATCGAGTGAATCCTTAGAAGAGTATAAAGGCAGTAGAAATATACTTGAGAGAGAAATCAGGAGGGCAAAAAGGGGACATGAGATAGCTTTGGCAAATAGAGTTAGGATAATTTAAAGGGGTTTTACAAATACATTAAGGTCAAAAGGATTACAAGGGAGAGAATAGGCCCCTCAAAGATCAGCAAGGTGGCCTACGTGTAGAGATGCGGGAGATACTAAATGTGTATTTTGCATCAGTATTTATTGTGGAAAAGGACATGGAAGATATAGAATGTTGGGAAATAGATGGTGATACATTGAAAAATGTCCATATTACACAGAAGCAAGTGCTGGATGTCTTGAAACACGTAACAGTGGATAAATCCCTAGGACCTGATCAGGTGTACCCTAGAACTCTGTGGGAAGCTAGGGAAGTGATTGCTGGGCCCCTTGCTGAGATATTTGTATCATCATAGTCACAGGTGAGCTACCGGAAAACTGGGAGTTTGGCTATTGTGGTTTAAGAAGGGTGGTAAGGACAAACCAGAGAACTATAGACCAGTGAGCCTGACCTCGGTGGTGGGCAAGTTGTTGGAGGGAATCCTGAGGGACAGGATGTACATGAATTTGGAAAGGCAAGGTCTGATTAGGATAATCAACGTGGCTTTGTGCATGGGAAATCATGTCTCACAAACTTGATTGAGTTTTTTGAAGAAGTAACAAAGAGGATTGATGAGGGTAGAATGGTGGATGTGATCTATATGGACTTCAGTAAGGCGTTCGACAAGGTTCCCCATGGGAGACTGATTACCAAGGTTAGATCTCATGGAATATAGGGAGAATTAGCCATTTGGATACAGAACTGGCTGAAAGGTAGAAGACAGAGGTTGGTGGTGGAAGGTTGTCTTTCAGACTGGAGGTCTGTGTCCAGTGGTGTGCCCCAAGGATCGGTGCTGGGTCCACTACTTTTCATCATTTATATAAATGATTTGGATGTGAGCATAAAAGGTATAGTTAGCAAGTTTGCAGATGATTCCAAAATTGGAGGTGTAGTTGACAGCGAAGAAAGTTATCTCAGATTACAATGATCAGATGGGCCAATAGACTGAGAAGTGGCAGATGGAGTTTAATTTAGATAAATGTGAGGTGCTGCATTTTTGGAAAGCAAATCTTAGCAGGACTTATACACTTAATGGCAAGGTCCTCGGGAGTGTTGCTGAACAAATAGACCTTCGAGTGCAGGTTCACAACTCCTTGAAGGTGGAGTCATAGGTAGATAGGATAGTGAAGAAGGCGTTTGGTATGCTTTCCTTTATTGGTCAGAGTATTGAGTACAGGAGTTGGGAGGTCATGTTGCGGCGGTACAGGACATTGGTTAGGCCACTGTTGGAATATTGCGTGCAATTTCAGTCTCCTTCCTATTGGAAAGATTTGTGAAACTTGAAAGGGTTCAGAAAAGATTTACAAGGATGTTGCCAGGGTTGGAGGATTTGAGCTATAGGGAGAGGCTGAATAGGCTAGGGCTGGAGCATCAGAGGATGAGGGGTGACTTTATAGAGGTTTACAAAATTATAAGAGGTATGGATAGGATAAATAGAGAAAGACTTTTTCCCTGGGGTGGGTGAGTCCTGAACTAGAGGGCATAGGTTTATGGTGAGAGGGGAAAGATATAAAAGAGACCTAAGGGGCAACTGTTTCACGCAGAAGGTGGTATGTGTATGGAATGAGCTGCCAGAGGATATGGAGGAGGCTGGTACAATTGCAATATTTAAAAGGCATTTGGTTGGGTATATGAATAGGAAGGGTTTGGAAGGATATGGGCCGGGTGCTGGCAGGTGGGACGAGACTGGGTTGGGATATCTGGTCAGCATGGACGGGTTAGACCGAAGGGTTTGTTTCTGTGCTATACAGCTCTATGACTCTATATGGGCCAAGTGCTTGCAAATGAGACGAGATTAGGTTCAAATATCTGGTTGGCATGGACGAGTTGGACTGAAGGGTGTGTATCTGTTCTGTACAGCTCTATGACTCTATGTCACACATTGGATCAATCAGTGTTGCTGCTTCCATCAATGCTGGACCACTGTTGCACTCAGGAAGAACACAACAAAGATTGGGTTCATGGATCAACAAATGCAGATGGCTACAACACCAATGCCATTCTGATTAGGCAGGGGATGAAGAAGAAACCAACTAATATGAAGAAGTCATGAAGGCCTTTGATTCTTATTTTCACTTACTAGAATCCTAGAATAGATCAGAAAAAGTTCAATCATGCAACCAGGAGCCTGGGGGAACATTAATTCCTTTATAAATAACCTGCCTCTTTGCACTGATTATTATTAAAATGGAACTTTGAGAGGCCACATTGTAGTGCTGGTGCCTGATGAAGATTTATCAGAATTCATGCTGCCAAAGATGACCTTATATTGCAGTTCAAAGGACAGGCTGAAATTTACAGTCAAAACAAACTGTTCACCTGACAGAACCTAGAGATTTCTTGAGGCCAGACCACTGAGTCTGACTCAGTCTGGCTCATCATTGGGCTGTCAAAGTGAGAGTAATAAAACAGACCCAAGAGGAAGAATGTATAAACACTGCTATTGCTTTATGTGGTGGGAAAATGCTTTGCTGCTGCCAAACCATTGAGACTGAGTCCAATGCATGCCACTAGAGAGTCTACTTCAGGAGGCTTCTACCTGCAGAACAAAAACATGAATACCAGACATTCCAACCAGCAAATGTACAAGTGGGTCAACTCACAGTCAGTGGACTGCAGCGATTCAAGAAGGCAGCTCACCACCACCTTCTCAAGGGCAAATAGGGATGGGCTATGAGTGCTGGCCAGCCAGCGACACCCAAGTCTCACAAATTATTTTTAAAACATTGATATAATGGGAGACAGCTCACCTACTCTTTGTTGGCCGTTTTAAATCAGCATTGTTCTTCATCAAGTAGAAAGGCTTGTGTGGCTCTAAAACTTATTTATTCAAATTGATTCAGTGCACTGTGTATTAGTTTTAATTGAAGAAACTCCATCCCTGGGACCACAAGAGGACATCATTAACCTTTAGTATGCTTTCCTTTATTGGTCACTGCACTGAATATAGGAGTTGGGAAGTCATGTTGCCAACATTGGTTAGGCTGCTATTGGAATACTGCATGCAATTCTAGTCTCCCTGCTAGAGGAAGGATGTTGTGAAATTTGAAAGGATTAAGAAAAGATTTATTACGTGTTGCCAGGATTGCAAGATTTGAGGCTGAAGAGGCTGGGGCTATTTTCTTTGGAGTGTAGGATGCTAAGAGGTGACCTTATAGGGGTTTATAAAATCATGAGGCGCATAGATAAGTTGAATAGCCAATGTCTTTTCCCTGGGGTGGGAAAGTCCATAACTAGAGGGCATAGGTTTAGGGTGAGAGGAGAAAGATTTAAAAGTGACCTGAGGGGTAATATTTTCATTCAGTGGTTGATGCATGTATGGAATGAGCTGCCAGAGGAAATAGTGGAAGTTGGTACAATTACAGCATTTAAAAGGCAGCTAGATGAGTATTTGAATAGGGAGAGTTTAGAGGGATATGGACCAAATGCTGACAAACAGGACTAAATTTATTTAGGATATCTGGTTGGCATTGATGGGTTAGACCAAAGAATTTGTTTCTATATCTTTATGAATCTATGATTCTTTAAGGAGAGGCTAGAAGAAGTGGAAAAGAGATGCACAAAGATGATCAGCTGCAAGACCACATTCTAGACCTTCATTTGCTGTTTCAGTAAAAAATGGGAGGCATGATACAACTGATTTTGATCATTTAAAGAGATGTTGAACTTTGCTCTACTCGTTGAAGACAGCATTGAAAAGGTCAGCCCTAATGTTTTGTTGAGATTGATCAGCATTCACAAAAACAAAAGAGATACAAATCAATAAGTTCATTCTGCTGAAGACACCACTATCACACAACAATAAATTCACGTGATGACTCCTCTATTTCGTCACTGCGTAATTATACCATTGTATATTTTCTAAGTTCAGCTAAATTTGCTTTTGTAGTAGTAAACATAAAAACAAAAGAAATAGGAGTAGGCCATCAGGGCCTTTGAGCCTGCTCCATTATTCAATAAGATCATGGCTGATCTTTTCATGGACTCAGTTCCACTTACCCGTCTGCTCACCATAATCCATGATTCCTTTACTGTTCAAAAATCTATCTATATTACCTTAAAAACATTCAATGAGGAAGCCTCAACTGCTCCACTGGACAGACAGTTCCATAGATTCACAATCCTTTGGGTGAAGAAGTTCTTCGCGGAAAAAGTGAGGTCTGCCGATGCTGGAGGTCAGAGCTGAAAATGTGTTGCTGGTTAAAGCGCAGCAGGTCAGGCAGCATCCAAGGAACAGGAAATTCGACGTTTCGGGCATAAGCCCTTCATCAGGAATGAGGCCTCAGGAATGAGAAATGTCGAATTTCCTGTTCCTTGGATGCTGCCTGACCTGCTGCACTTTAACCAGCAACACATTTTCAGCTCTGAAGAAGTTTTAGATTAGATTAGATTACCCACAGTGTGGAAACAGGCCCTTTGGCCCAACAAGTCCACACCGACCCGCCGAAGCGCAACCCACCCATACCCCCACATTTACCCCTTACCTAACACTACGGGCAATTTAGCTTGGCCAATTCACCTGACCCGCACATCTTTGGACTGTGGGAGGAAACCGGAGCACCCGGAGGAAACCCACGCAGACACGGGGAGAACATGCAAACTCCACACAGTCAGTCGCCTGAGTCGGGAATTGAACCCGGATCTCAGCACTGTGAGACAGCAGTGTTAACCACTGTGCCACCGTGCCGCCCACAGTTCCTCCTCAACTCAGTTTTAAATCTGCTCCCTCTTATTTTGACGCTATATTCCCTAGTTCTAGATTCACCCACCAGTGGATCCCTGCTTCTACCTTATCTATTCCCTTCATAGTTTTATATGGTTCTATTAGATCCCTCCTCACTCTTCTAAATTCCCAATGAGTATAATCTCAGTCAATTCAATCTCTCATCATTAGCCAATCCTCTCAAATCTAGAATAAACCCAGTGAACATCCTCTGTACCCCCTCCAGTGCCTGTACATCCTTTCTCAAGTAAGGAGACCAAAACTGCACACAGTACTCCAGGTATGGCCTCACTACCACCATATACAGCTGCAACATAATCTCCCTGTTTTTAAATTTCATCCCACAAGCAATGAAGGACAATATTTCATTGTCTTTTGAATTACCTCCTGCACCTGCAGTATATCGGGAAATAGGCAGTATATAGAATAGTATATAGGATGGCTGCCACGTGACTGTCCCTGTTAATTCACTGCCAGTCAAATGCAGACAACTGGCATATTATCTCAAAATCTATCATAAAGAGAGCTGTTTGGATTTCGATTAACTTTCCTGAAAATACAAGAGAGTTCTCAGCAAAACAGAAATCCATTTTTCAGAAACCAACTACAATTCTGCAAAACAGTCCAGGCAATCTGCATGTGCTGGTAACTGATGAGGAACAAGAAACCTTTTCACTATCTCAAAGCTGGCTCGATTTGTTTAATCCACATTGCAACATCCCTTTCAATTACAGAAACCAACAGAATTTCTGAATTTGACCCCTTTACCTTTGAAATATTAATCTTCAAGCAAGATATGGACTTGCAACATTAATGAACAGAACTGACCTTCATCCTCAATTTCTCAATTTCTACCGTTAATGATTATTTTTGTATTTTGCCTGATAAGTGTGTTGCATTTTGTACATTACACTTCCATTATAGTTGTGTCATAAACTAAGCTTTTGTCTTGCTTGAAAATAATGCTCAATGCTGTAATTTCTAAATTAAAACATCAAAAAGGGTTAATTAAGCTAGATGAATTCACAATAAAAATTAAAACATCTGTGAATATTGCAAATCAGAAACAAAAACAGAAATTGCTGAAAAAGCTCAGCAGATGTGGCAGCATCTATGGAGAGAAATCTGAGGAAGGATCAATGGGCCCAAAACATTAACTTTGATTTCTTTTCACAGATGCTGCCAGACCTGCTGAGTTTTTCCAGCAATTTCTGCTTTTTTTTAAGGCAAAGGAGAGCCATAATAATTTGAAGAAGTTGATACATTTAACAATCTAGATGAAGGAATTGATGGAATTCTGTCTAAGTTTGCTGACAATACAAAGATAGATACAGGGACAGATTGCATTGAGGAGGCAGGGAGACTGCAGAAGGACCCGGCCATGTAAGGAGAGTGGGCAAAAAGTGGAAGATGAAGTACAACATGGGAAAGACTGAGGTCATACACTTTGGTCGGAAGAATAGAGGCATGGACTATTTTCTAAATGGAGAGAAAATTCAGAAGTCTGAATTGCAGAGATTTGAGAGTCCTAGTGTAGGATTCTCTCAAGGTTGAGTCAGTAGTTAGGAAGGCAAATGCAATGTCAGCATTTATTTTGAGAGGACTCGAATAGAAAAGCAGGGGTGTACGTCTGAGGCTCTATAAGGCTCTGGTCAGACCACATTTGGAATATCCTGTGCAGTTTTGGGCCCCATATCTCAGGAAGGATGTACTGACCCTGGACTGTGTTTAGAAGAGATTCATAAGAATGGTCCCAGGAATGAAAAGCTTCACATATGAGGAATATTTGAAGAATCTGGGTCTATACTTGATGGAGTTTAGAAGAATAAAGGTGGATCAAATTGAAACATGCAGAATACTGAATAGCCTGGGCAGAGTCGATGTTGGGAAGATGTTTCATTGGTAGGAGACACTAGGACCTGAGGGCATAGCCTTAGAGTAAAGGGAAGACCTTTTAGAATGGAGATAAGGAGAAACTTCTTCAATCAGAGAGTGGTGTTTCTATGGAATTCATTGCCACAGAAGGCTGTGAAGGCCAGGGCATTTAGTATATTTAAGTCTGAGATAGATAGATTCTTGAGTATCAAGGGGATCAAGAGTTATGGGGAGAAAGTGGGAGAATGGGGTTGAGAAACTTAGCAGCATGACTGAATGTGGAGCAGATTTGATGGGCTGAATTGTCTAATTTCTGCTCCTATGTCTTATAGTCTAAGTATCAAATTATACATTCTTTCTACTGCCAAAGTTGCGTTTATAAAATGAATGTCAGAAATGGCTACATTTGCAACCTGGAGATCAGAAAACTACAGAGAGATTATCAAGGATCTTAATTGTGTTATTGGTGTTCACAAACGAATACTTCCTCTGAACCTACAAGTTCCTTCACTACTGACACTGGGAATATCACACATCCCACGGATATTTTAGAGATTGGTCTTAGTGCTAAGGAGCAGACTCACACTGAAGAACCATTGTCTGTAGATTCTCCAGAAAATCGTCAATTCCTCTTCAAGATATTATTTATTCTTCCCATTGTTCGCTTGATTAGTTCATAGATGAGCCAGCAGGCAGTACCACTGTACAGTTCTTCACAAGCCCTGATCAAACTTCATCACTTCACGTGGGAGCAGCTAACAGCGTTATCTTTCCCTCACATGTGACCAAAGAATAAGAAAGTGAATTAAAATCTCTGGCTGTCATCTTTCTCTGTTGTTTACAAAGCAGAGATCTCAGAAAACAACATTGAAGGAATACATACTACACATCATCTAAGAGAATTGAGAACATGGTCTTGGCACAAGAGACTGTGAGGAGGTAAAGAGGAAGAGTCAGATAAAAATTAAGCCAAATAATCTACAGGTAGAATTAAAGACTTAAAAGGAGCTGTATCATAAGAGGTTAATAGCATATGGGTGGATGTTAGATGGTGTTGGATCACATGGAACTGGGACCAGAGGAATCTCCTTTGCCTTAAAACCATTCAAAAACTCTGCTTCATCATCTTTTAAGGAAGACAGTTCCAAAGAATTACAATTCTCTGAGACATAAAAGTTTATCCTTATCTCTGTTTTTAAATCTTGCTCATATACATAGTGTCCCCTAGTTCTGGGTTCTCCCACAAATACCCTCTCCACATCAATCCCACCAAGTCACCTCAGGAACTTATATGTTTTAATCAAGTTATTCTAAACTTCAACAGATACATGCACTGCTATTCAACCTTCCCTCCTAAGATGTCTAGTGAATATTTTCTGAATTGTCTCTTGTATTAACATCCTTCCATAGTTAAGGAGATGGATGCTATACACCGTACTGCAGATGTGGTTAGGGTTAAGGTTAACCCTATTGCACTGTGTAACTGAAGCAGTTAGCATTCAGTTCTCCTCACAATAAATGATACCTTCTACCTTTCCCCAATACTTGCTGAATCTGCATATTAATCTTGCCATTTGCAAGATCTTTGTCCATTCACTTAACTTATTTATATTCCTCTGTAGCATTCTTATGTCCTCGTCTACCTATCAATGTGCCAGTGGAAAATTAGTCAGCAATATGCCAAAAGGTCTTTTCCTCACAGTAGGGGAATGCAAAACTAAAGGGCATAGGTTTAAGGTTACGGGGGAAAGATTTAAAAGGGAACTAGGGGCAGATTTTTCACACAGAGTTATCTGTGTATGGAATGAACTATCAGAGGAAGTGGTGTACAATTACAACATTTAAAAGGCATCAAGATGGGTATATGAATAGAAAGGGTTTAGAGGGATATGTGTCAAATGCTGGCAAATATGACTAAATTAATTTAGAATATCTGGTCAGCATGGACACATTGGACTGAAGGGTCTGTTTGCATGTTGTATAGCTCTAAAACTCTATGATCCTATATCACACACCATTCCCCGGATATTTTATTTTCAGCAACAACCTTTGATGTGGCACTTTATCAAATGCCTTTTGGAAATCTTAATATAGTACATCAACTGGTTATCCTCAAACCGCAGGACATGCTAGTTTTTCAAAAAACTGCAATAATTTGATTAAGTACAATTTCCATTTCATAAAACCATATTGACTCTCCCTAGTTACTTCTAGTGTCCTGTTATAATGTCTTTTAAAGTAGCTTCTAACATTTCCCATGGATGTTAAACTAACCGGCCAATCAATTCCTGCTTTCTCCCTTTTTGAATAATGAACCAACATTGGCTATTTTCTAACCTAATGGAACTTCCCATAAATCGAGGGAAAATTAGAATTTACTTACCATTTGCCTGGAAGGGTACAGCTCCAAAAACACTCAAGAAGTTTGACACCTTCCAGGATAAAGCAGACTATTTGATTGGCACCACATCCACAAACAGCCACTCCTTCCGCCACTGACATTCAGTAGCAGTGTATATTGTTGTGTGTACTATCTGCAAGGTGCACTGAAGAATTCAAGTGTGGTTTCAAGTCCCATATAGATGTTACAAGCCCTGTTTATTGCTGTATTCCAGTTCCCATGCAATAAACGCTAACACACTATTACTTTCCTTAACTGTTCGCTCTAACTGGACTCTCATTTTCTGAGTTCCTCACACAAGCTCAATTAAATCTCTCTGAATACCAACATTTACAAGTTGCACAACTTTTGAAAAATTTTCTACTCTTCTATTTTTGTGACTAAAGTAATTAACCTCACACTGCCCCATATTACTGCATCTGCCACCTTGTTGTACATTCACTCAAGTTATTTATATCTCTTTGAAGCATCTCTGTGACCTCCTCACAGCTTACATTTTCATCTATCTTGTATCATCAACGAATTGAGATACATTACTCTCTCTTTATCCAAGTCATTGATAATAATGGAAAATAGCTGAGGCTGCCATACTGATCCTAAAGCGATCTATCAGTCCTAGCCTGTGAACCTGAAAATGCCCCATTTATCACTCTCTATATTTCCTTGACTGATCCTCTATCTATTATAATCTCTTACCCCAACATGAAGCCTTGCCTTGCTTATCTCCCTCCCTAACAGTATTGCGTTCAGTTACACCATGTGGATTCCTGGAGTTTGGAACATTCAGAGGTATGTAATGAATCTGAAATTTACCTCCTTTGCCCCATATTTCACAAAATAATTTTAAAAATGGAATGAAGAGGGAATAGACACAGTGAGTATTGGATGTGGAAGGGGTAAACACTGCAAAATTGTGGATTGAGAATGGGATCAACCTTGTCAATATTAACTGGCTAAGTGAATCAGAATGAACCCACTGTATCGAGAAAGATGGTAGGACATACCTTCAGGAGGAGTTCCACCACCTCTGTGTGAACAAGTCCCAGGACCGATTCTCCATTGATATGTGTGATCAAGTCACCAGCACACAATCCTGCCTCATGAGCTGGGCCTCCTTCTTCTACACTCTGTAACAAAGGAAAAGCAAGGCTAAATACCAACTTAAAATATGTTGATATACTGGTGGTTCCTACACTCTATTTTCAATATCTTGCTCAATCATCACAAAATTAAAGGTTCAGAACCTGAATACTTTCTCCATTGGAGTGCCGTGAATTGTTGTAAGATTCCTTATCTGTTCCTTCATTCTGTCTGGTGCCCTCTGACATCACTCAGTACATTCAAAACTCTAATCCCCACATTGAATCCTGCATTACTCTGCTATTGTCCACTTTCTCTATTACCTTTTCAAAAAAAAACTCTATGTTTATTCAAATAAGACATTTTATTCTGAAACTCATTCTGACAATTCATAATTTTATTTCTAATTTCTAGATATTCTTCTATTCTTCCCTTCCATAGAGATTGTGTTATTCTTCCTACTACTGATGCTAAACTTTCTGCTTTATAATTCCCTGGATATTCTCCACACTTTTCATTGAATGTAGAAATGATATGAGTTATCTACCTGTCCTCAGACCTTGCATCGTTCTCAAAAAACTTCCAGGAGGACTATAATAAACATTATTTGCTGAATGGGCAGATAACTAGCAAATTAAGTTAAACACAGATAAATGTAAGGTAGTATACTTTGATGGGAAGAATAAAGAGTTATTTATTATTTGGAAGGTGCTAATCTGAGTGGGATGGATGAATAAAAGGTTGTTAGATCTTGAGCTATATCCAATGTAATCCTGCTGACTGTGGTCTGGCCATTACACGTAGAGATTCCTCAGTGGGTAATGGAATGCTGAAAACAGACCGTCACTCAGGAGCACGCTACATTTTAAAAAGTGTTGGCAGGACATCCCAAAATGTGAGGAAATGCCACAGAGGTGGAAATAGGACTGAAATATATCGCATAAATGATATTACAGAGTTCTAACAGTTGTATGGCTGCCTGTTTCCCTGCCAAAGGCAAAATGGCACAGTGGCACACACAAGAGGATACCAGGCCCTAACACAGACCCTGCCATTTTACTGCCTTTCCCGTCACTTAGTCTATGACCAAGGGCCAAGGTAGACAGGCAGGAGGCTGGAAGAACACAGCAAGCCAGGCAGCATCAGGAAGTGGAGAAGTCAATATTTCAGGTGTAACCCATCTTCAGGACTGGGGGTGAGTGTAAGGGGAACAGCTGATAAAGAGGATAGTTGGGCAGGGTGGTGAAGTGGGATAGGTAAAGACAGGTAAAGGTGTGACCTAGTTGGTCAACGGGAGAAATGAACCTGGTTGGTGGCTGGGAGGAGTGGAAGGGAGGGGCAGGGGCTGGGAGGGGAGTCAGTGGATAGGAAGGGAGGTTTTTCTGAAATTGGAGATCTCAATGTTGAGCCCACCATGCTGTAGGCTGCCCAGGCGGAAGATGACATGTTGATCCTTCAAATTACGGTTTGGTTCACTGTGGCAATGAAGGAGGCCAAGGATGGTCATGTCAAAAGGGAGTGGGACAGGGAAGTGAAATGGGCGGTGACTGGGAGGTCCGGACAGCCCCTGCAGGCCCGGCTACGATGCTTGGTGAACTGTTCGCTAAATTTACATTCGGTCTCCCCGATGTAGAGAAGACCACATTGGGAGCACCTGATGCAGTAAACTAGGTTGGGAGGGAGGCAAATGAACCTCTGTCTCACTTGGAAAGACTGTTTGGGCCCTGGATTGAGGTGAGGGGGAGTGGTGGAACTGCAGGCCTTGCATCTTTTCTGGTTGCAGGGGAAGGTACCTGGGGTTTCGGTGGATTGGTGGGGAGAGTGGAGCAAACCAAGGATTGGCGAAGGGAACAGTCCTTGTGGTAGTCAGAGAGCGGTGAAATGGGGAAGATGTTCCTGGTGGTGGAGTCTAACTGGGGTTTGCGGAAGTGTTTCAGGATAATGCGTTGGATGCACAGACTGGTGGGGTGGTAGGTGAGAACAAGGGGGATCTCTGTTTTTATTGTGTCTGGAGAGGGGTTTAGATAACTGTAACAGGGAAAGGGAGTAGTGCGGTGGAGGGCTGTCTGGATGACTTGGGGGGGGGAAGCACATTGTTCGAAATAAGTGGACATCTGGGATGTTTGGGAGTGGAATGTCTCTTTGTCTGAGCAGGTGTGGTAGAGGAATTGGGATAACAGCATGGAGTTCTTGCAGGATAGTGGGTGGAAAGTGGTGTAGTCCAGGTAGTTGTGAGTGTCTGTGGGTTCGTAGTAAACATTTGTCTGGAGACTGTCGTCAGAAATGGAAATGGAGAGGTCACGGCAGGAGAAGGAGGTGTCAGAGATGGACCAAATGAATTTGAGGCTGCAGTGGAAGCTGTGGGCAAAGTCAATAAACCCCCAGTTCAGCCTAGGTGTGGCTATTCATCGATGTAACAGTGGAAGAGAATCAGGTTGTACCCTCTACCTGTCTCCACTTATCCCCACTTCACCACCCTGCTCCCACCACCCCCTTTATCTGCAGTTCCCCTTACACCAGCCCCAAGTCCTGAAGAAGGGTTACTCCCGAAATATCGATTTCGGTGGCACAGTGGTTAGCACTGCTGCCTCACAGCGCCTGTAGACCCGGGTTCAATTCCCGACTCAGGTGACTGACTGTGTGGAGTTTGCACGTTCTCCCCGTGTCTGCGTGGGTTTCCTCCGGGTGCTCCGGTTTCCTCCCACAGTCCAAAGATGTGCGGGTCAGGTGAATTGGCCAAGCTAAATTGCCCGTAGTGTTAGGTAAGGGGTAAATGTAGGGGTATGGGTGGGTTGCGCTTCGGCGGGTCGGTGTGGACTTGTTGGGCCGAAGGGCCTGTTTCCACACTGTAAGTCTAATCTAATCTAATGTTCCTGGCTTGCTGTGTTCTCCCAGCCTCCTGCTTGTCTATCTTGGATTCCAGCATCTGCAGTTTTTTTGTCTTGCATCATCAAGGGCCAGCAAACTTCCAGCCAATATCTCCTGACCCACACCTGAATTAACTAAAGTCTTACCCAAACCATGTGGTGCACAGTATATACATCGCTGTCCCCCACATAAACTCGAATTGCTTGTAACGTGAATCCAAATTTTTTTCCAGAACTGTGAATAATTATTGGAGATCTCAAACTTGTGATGTTCAATGAGTGATCACGACTTGGTGAGGAATCTCGGGATGAGGTGTTCGATGAAAATGATCTTGGCGACACAGGACCGACCACTGGCACTGAAGCAAACCCACCTGGAAAAAGGACAGTTTCCATCTGTCACAATGAGTTCACTGATCGAACAATTGTTTGAAAGAAACTCTGCTTCCGTTAACAACTTGAATCATGTCTTTCTCTGTCACATAATGCAAGACGAATGCACAACTAGGAGATATTAGGCTTGAGGAAATGTGGATGTAAGTTTATTAGAAATGAAAATAAAGATGAAAGTTATAACTTTAAGGCAGTGGCTACCGAGAGCCAAAAGGGTGTTGACAAAATGCAGAGTCCCAGGCAGCCACGTTCAGAGTCTCTGCTCCAAATGATCTCTCTGCAACCTGTGTTCCTGTAAGTAACCAAGGTGCAGCAGCTGGGGTTTGCACTCAGACTCTTTCTCAGTCACTTGGAGACAATCAATGAACTATGCAGCAACTACAATAATTAAGTGACAATTACTCTGAAATTCCATCTCAGATGCATTTACTGTCTTGCTTACCGGGTGTGAGAGTAAGTGAAAGGGCACTGATGGATGCAGACTTGGGGACTGTATTTGCAGCTGTCAACCGGTCTACCTCTGTGATTTCAAGCTGACCCTTGATTTTGTGAGTTGTTATGGGATATGATGCTTTCGGGGTGGAGCTTCTGTGCCCCATACTGTTGCTACGTATGCGTATGCGATTAATACTGTTGGTAAGAACATCTGGAAAACACAAAGTCAGACAAGAAGGCAAACTGAGACTTGCAGGCTCCCAGTAAATAAATTTCTAACAGACAGAGAGCAGCTAAAATGATTTGTTAAAATAAAATCACATTGCTGTGTGACAACTGATTTTCCATCTCAGCTCTGCAATTTGTGTCTTATGAATGTGAGAACTGATCAAACATCAAATTTTCAAAACCCATACTTAACTTAAAGTGGACTGAATTAACAGGGGCATGGGAACCTGGACTGTAGCTCCAGGTTACAGGACCTTGAGTGTAGGGAGGTTAGGAACAAGGCATCGATTTTGAAGGAGGGTGCCTGTAAACAGAAAGGTGGCTTGAAGTGTGTATACTTCAATGCCAGAAGTATAAGAAATAAGGTAGGTGAACTTGCAGTGTGGGTTTGTACCTGGGACTTCGATGTTGTGGCCATTACAGAGACGTGGGTAGAACAGGGGCAGGAATGGCTGTTGCAGGTTCCAGGGTTTAAATGTTTTAGTAGGGTCAGAGGTGGGGGTAAAAGAGGGGGAGGTGTGGCATTGCTCGTCAAGGATAGTATTACAGCGGTGCAAAGGACGATGGAGGAAGACTTGCCATCTGAGGTAGTTTGGGCTGAGCTTAGAAATAGGAAAGGTGAGGTCACCCTGTTAGGAGTTTTCTACAGGCCTCCTAATAGTCCTAGAGACGTAGAAGAAAGGATTGCGAGGATGATTCAGGAGAAGAGTGAAAGTAATAGGGTGTTGTTATGGGGGACTTTAACTTTCCAGATATTGACTGGGAAAGCTATAGCTCGAGTTCGTTTGATGGGTCGGTGTTTGTCCAATGTGTGCAGGAGGGTTTCCTGACACAATATGTAGACAGGCCAACAAGAGGTGAGGCTATACTGGATTTGATTCTAGGTAATGAACCAGGCCAGGTGTTAGACTTGGAGGTAGGTGAGCACTTCGGGGACAGTGACCACAACTCGGTGACTTTTACTCTAGTGATGGAGAAGAATAAGTGTGCACTGCAGGGCAAGAGGGAGGAAAATTATAAAAATGACAAACAACAAGCTGGGGGCAGGGAAATTATGATGCGGTGAGGCATGACGTAGGATGCGAGGATTGGAAAAACAGGCTTCAGGAGAAGAACACTAATGATATGTGGAGATTGTTCAAGGAACACCTATTGAGTGTCCTTGATAAGTATGTACCAGTCAGGCAGGGAGTAAAGGGTCTTGTGAGGGAGCCGTGGTTTAATAAGGAATTGGAATCCCTTGTGAAAGGAAAGAGGGCGGCCTATGTAAACATGAGGCGTGAAGGTTCAGTTGGGGCGATTGAGAGTTATAAGGTAGCCAGGAAGGATCTGAAGAGAGAGCTAAGAGCAGCGAGAAAGGGACATGAAAAGTCCTTAGTTGGTAGGATTAGGGAAAACCCAAAGGCTTTCTATAGGTATGTCAGGAATAAAAGGATGACTAGGGTAGGTATCGGTCCAGTCAAGGATAGTAGTGGGAAGTTGTGCGTGGAGGCGGAGGAGATTGGTGAGACACTAAATCAATACTTTTCATCAGTATTCACTCAGGAACAGGACACTGTTGCTGGTGTGAATATTGAGTCACAAGTGATTAGAATGGATGGCCTTGAAGTATGTAGGGAGGAGGTTTTGGGAATACTGGAAAGGATGAAAATAGATAAGTCTCCTGGGCCTGATGGCATTTACCCTAGGATCCTCTGGGAAGCTAGGGAGGAGATAGCAGAGCCATTGGCCTTGATTTTTATGTCGTCATTGTCAACGGGAATAGTACCAGAAGACTGGAGGATAGCGAATGTGGTACCCTTGTTCAAGAAGGGGAGTAGGGACAGCCTGAGTAACTATAGGCCAGTGAGTCTCACTTCTGTTGTGGGCAAAGTCTTAGAGAGAATTGTAAGGGATAAGATTTATGAACATCTGGATAGGAATAATGTGATCAAGGATAGTCAGCATGGTTTTGTGAAGGGCAGGTCGTGCCTCACAAACCTTATTGAGTTCTTTGAGAAGGTGACTAAGGAGGTGGATGAGGGTAAAGCAGTAGATGTGGTGTATATGGATTTTAGCAAGGCGTTCGATAAGGTACCCCATGGTAGGCTAATGCAAAAACTACGGAGGTATGGCATTGAGGGTGCATTAGAGGTTTGGATTAGGAATTGGCTGGCTGGAAGGAGACAGAGGGTAGTAGTTGATGGACTAGGTTCATCTTGGAGTGCAGTTACTAGCGGTGTACCACAGGGATCTGTTTTGGGACCGTTGCTGTTTGTCATCTTTATAAATGATCTAGAGGAGGGGCTTGAAAGCTGGGTGAGCAAGTTTGCGGATGACACAAAGGTCGGTGGAGTTGTGGACAGTGAAGAAGGATGTGGCAGGTTACAGCGGGATATAGATAGGTTGCAGAGCTGGGCAGAAAGGTGGCAGATGGAATTCAATGTAGCTAAGTGTGAAGTCATTCACTTTGGTAGGAGTAACAAGAAGATGGATTACTGGGCTAACGGTAGGCTACTTGGTAGTGTGGATGAGCAGAGGGATCTTGGTGTCCATGTACACAGATCTCTGAAAGTTGCCACCCAGGTAAATAGTGCTGTGAGGAAGGCATATGGTGTACTGGGCTTTATTGGTAGAGGAATTGAGTTCCGGAGTCCTGAGGTCATGTTGCAGTTGTATAAGACTCTGGTGCGGCCTCATCTGGAGTATTGTGTGCAGTTTTGGTCGCCATACTATAGGAAGGATGTGGAGGCATTGGAATGAGTGCAGAGGAGGTTTACCAGGATGTTGCCTGGCATGGTAGGAAGATCGTATGAGGAAAGGCTGAGGCACATGGGCCTGTTCTCATTGGAGAAAAGAAGGTTTAGGGGAGATTTGCTAGAGGTGTATAAGATGATTAGGGGTTTAGATAGGGTAGACACTGAGAACCTTTTACCGCTAATGGAGTCAGCTGTTACTAGGGGACACAGCTTTAAATTAAGGGGTGGTAGGTATAGGACAGATGTTAGGGGTAGATTCTTTACGCAGCGGGTTGTGAGTTCATGGAATGCCCTGCCAGTAGCGGTGGTGAACTCTCCCTCTTTATGGTCATTTAAGCAGGCATTGGATAGGCATATGGAAGTTATTGGGCTAGTGTAGGTTAGGTAGGATTTGGTCGGCGCAACATCGAGGGCCGAAGGGCCTGTACTGCGCTGTATTTTTCTATGTTCTATGTTCTAAGATTCTGAAAGGGAGATGCTTTGGTCATACGAATTCTGCCCAGAGACAGGTCCATGTTATTAGGTAGTCACAGGGAAAGAGGCCCAGGCTGAATCTACTAAAATCCCTTGATAGAAAAGAGGGATAGACATTAGGTGCAGTTGGTACAGACTATCTGACCTAGAGGCCCGGGGAGGAGGTTAAAAAATGACTGCTACTCTGAGGATCAAAAGAAAAGCCACCAAGCAGAATGCTGGTGGGAAATGAGTTTCAGTTTGAAGAGCCGGAATGCATGGAGTTTTAAGGAACAAGGATTCACTACAGCGAGTCCTGCTTCTGGATGTAAGAGAATACTCCATAGACTTTCAAAGAAGGCACTGGGAGACTTGCCTTGATGTGGCAAAGAGAAAGGAACCTAAAGGAAAAGACTGGAGATTTGGACTTGAACTGTGCATTTATTTCTAAGGGAGTTGTGACATGGTAGAAAATTAGCATTCTTACCCAGATACTGTCATGCCTTACAGGGTGGTGTGCTCGAACACAAGCCCCTCTATTCTCAGAGTCATCACAAAAGTTGAATACTTTAAAATAAATACTCAGAATTCCCCAATTCACCTGACTTCCAGACCCAGGCTGACAGAAATCTTGGCTCAGTTCTGTACTGAATAAGAAGTATTATTTTTACAGATAAATAGACCCGAGCTACAATAATGAACTATCAGCATAGAACTGGCTAAAACTCCAATCCCCTTTTAAAATGCCCCACCTACTTGCACACGTTAACAGTCTTACACGTGCAGAGGAAAAAATGGGGACTTATCAGCAGAGGGAAAGACTGGGAAGGCAGTTGGCTGGTCCCTGTACATAGGGCTTGCTGAGATGGTTCTTGTGCTGATCAGAATACTGCTTCTCAACTTTTCTTCTCAGGATGTTTTCACAGGTTTGCAGAGGCACAGGGCGGCTGGCCTCACACTTACAGAGGTTGCTGACTTATTAATTAAATGTTACAGTTTGCAAAAACTGCGGAAGGGAAAATGAAGAGGCTTTTCTCAGGCTTAAAATGTCTTTTTACAACCGAAAACAGACAGAGTTCCTGAGCTTGTGGACATCTGATGCCTCTTCACTATCTTCAGGACTAGCCTCCAGATGCTGGGAAGGAGAAATGGTTTTAATAACCAACGATTGTTGAAAGCATGGTTAGTAAGTTTGCAGATGACACCAAAATCAGTGATATAAGGGACAGTGAAAAAAATTATCTAAGATTATGAAGTGATCTTGATCATTAGGACAATGGGCTGAGGAGTGGTAAATTGGGTTTAATTTGGATAAATGAAAGGTATTACATTTTGGTAAAACAAATGAGGGCAGGACTTATACAATTAAAAGTATGGTCTTGGGTAGTATCATACAACAGGGTGAACTAGGGGTTCAGGTACAAAGTTCTTTGAAGTTTGGTTAGAGAGTGGTGATGGAGGAGGCCCAGGACCTGCATGTCCTCGGCAGAGTGGGAGGGGGAGTTGAAATGTTCGGCCATGGGGCGGTGGGGTTGGTTGGTGCGGGTGTCCTGGAGATGTTCCCTAAAGCGCTCCGTGAGGAGGCGTCCAGTCTCCCCAATGTAGAGGAGACCACATTGGGAACAACGGATACAATAAATGACATTTGTGGATGTGCAGGTGAAACTTTGATGGATGTGGAAGGCTCCTTTAGGGCCTTGGATGGAAGTGAGGGGGGAGGTGTTGGTGCAGGTTTTGAAATTTCTGCGGTGGCAGGAGAAGGTGCCAGTAGGGGATGGGTGGGTTGGTTGGGGGGGGGGGGCGTGAACTTGATGAGGGAATTGCAGAGGAAATGGTCTTTACGGAAAGTGGATAATGGTGGGGAGGGCAATATATCTCTGGTGGTGGGGTCTGTTTGTAGATGGCTGAAATGGACGACGATGATGCGATATATATGGAGGTTGGTGGGATGGAAGGTGAGGACTGGGGGTTCTGTTCTTGTTGTGGATGGAGGGGTGGGTTTCGAAGGCGTAGGTGTGGGAAGTGGATGAGATGCGCTGGAGGGCATCATCAATCATGTGGGATGGGAAATGCGGTCTTTAAAGAAGGAGGCCATCTGGTGTGTTCTGTTGTGGAACTGGCCCACCTAACAAAGAGACAGGCACCACTGGGGCCCAGGCAGGTGCCCATGGCTACCCCTTTCATCTGAAGGAAGTGGGAGGATTCAAAGGAGAAATTGTTGAGGGTGAATAATCAGTAATTTATCCTTTGTATCTCCCATTCCTCCAGACGAAAGGGGTAGCTACGGCACCCGCGTGGGCCTCAGCTATGACTGTCTCTATGTCAGGTACATGGAACAGTCCATCTTCCACAGTTACGCTAGCACCATTCCCCATCTTTTCCTCCGCTACATTGATGACTGTATTGGCGCCACCTCGTGCTCCCATGAAGAGGTTGAACAGTTTGTCAACTTCACCAACACATTCCACCCCGACCTTAAGTTTACTTGGACAATCTCAGACACCTCCTTCCCCTTCTTGAACTTCTCCACCTCCATCAATGGTGACCAACTCAACACTGACATCTTCTACAAACCTACCAACTCCCACAGTTATCTACAAACCACCTCCTCCCACCCTCCCTCCTGCAAAAATGCTATCCCTTATTCCCAATTCCTCCACCTCCGCTGCATCTGCTCCCAGAGGACCAGTACCACCACAGAATACACCAGATAGCTTCCTCTTATTAAGACCACAATTTCCCCTCCCATGTGGTTGATGATGCCCTCAAGCACATCTCAACCAATTCCTGCACCTCCACCCTCAAACCCTATTCCTCCAACTGCAACAAGAACAGAGTCCCCCTGGTCCTCACCTTCCACCCCACCAACCAAACAGGACATCCATCAAAGTTTCACTCGCACATTCACACATGCCATTTACTGTATCCATTGTTCCCGATGCGGTCTCCTCTACATTGGGAACCTCGCCACCTCGCAGAGCGCGTTAGGATACATCTCCGGGACACCAGCACCAATCAACCCCACCGCCCTATGGCCGAACATTTCAACTCCCCCTCCCACTCTGCCAAAGACATGCAGGTCCTGGGCCTCCTCCATCACCACTCCCTCACCCCCTGATGCCTGGAGGAAGAACACTTCATCTTCCGCCTCAGGACCCTCCAACCCCAGGGCATCAACGTGGATTTCCCCAGTTTCTTCATTTCCCCTCCCCCCACCTTATCCCAATTACAACCTTCGAACTTGGCACCGCCCTCATGACTGGTCCTACTGTCCATCTTCCTTCCCACCTACCAACTCCACCCTCCCTCCCTTCCGACATGTCACCTTTACCTCCACCTCCATCTACCTATCGCACGCTCAGCTACATTCCCCCCAGACCCAACCTCCTCCCATTTATTTCACCACCCCTTTGGCTCACAGTCTTCATTCCTGATGAAAGGCTTTTGCCTGAAGCATCTATTCTCCTGCTCCTCGGATGCTGCTGGGTCTGTTTCTGTGCTGTATGACTCTATGATATACAGCAACAACTCGAAGGACGGCAGCTTACACCAGGGGCCTGCCGGGAGCAGTGAGTCACTGATTGTGCTTTTAAATTTGAAGTCAGAGAGCAGAGGTTTCTGGGAAAGGAGGGACTTCTTATTTTTATTTCTGGCCTGCTATATAAGTCAGTGTCTTCTCAACCCAAGACCCTGCCTTTGTAGGGCTTTCCACCCAACCACCTCCTCTAACCTTAAAGACCAGGGATATATCAGGTAAGCGTCTCTTTTTTATTTTGTGACTAGGGGACTAGCAGAAATGACAATGCAGAGAGAGAAATGTTCCTCCTGCATGATGTTTGAGGTCAGGGAAGCCAATAGTGTTCCATCTAACAGCATCTGCAGGAAGTGCACCCAACTCTCGCTCCTCCAAGACCGTGTTAGGGAACTGGAGCGGGAGCTGGATGAACTTCGGATCATTCGGGCGGCAGAGGCTGTGATAGATAGGAGTTACAGGGAAGTCGTTACTCCTAGGCAAGAAGAAAGCTGGGTGACTGTTCGAAAGGGGCAAAAACAGTCAGTGGAGTGATCCCCTGTGGTTGTTTCCCTGAAAAACAGGAGGGTTTCCTGACACAGTTATGTCGAAGGGCCGACAAGATGGGAGGCCACACTGGATCTGGTGCTTGGTAATGAACCAGGCCAGGTGTTTGATTTAGTTGTGGGTGAGCACTTTGGAGAGAGTGACCATAATTCAGTTATGTTTAGTTTAGCGATGGAAAGGGATAGGTACATGCCACAGGTCAAGGGTTAACGATGGGGCAAGGGCAATTATAATGCGATTCGGCAAAAATTAGGATGCATAGAATGGGGTAGCAAAATGCAGGGGATGCAGACAATGGAAATGTGGAGCTGGTTTAAGGGACAGATATTGCATGTCCTTGATAGGTATGTCCCTGTCAGACAGGAAGGAAGCGATAAGGTAAGGGAACCATGGTTTACTACAGAAACTGCATCTCTTGTTAGGAAGAAGAAGGAGGCTTATGTGTTGATGAGGCAAAATGGTACAGATGAGGCGATGGAGAGTTACAGATCAGCTAGGAAGGATTTAAACAGAGAGTTAAGAAGAGCAAAGAGAGGACATGAGAAATATTTAGCAAATAGAATAACGGAGAACCCTAAAGCTTTCTATAGGTACGTGAGGAATAAAAGGTTAATTAGAGTAGGAATAGGGTCAGTCAAAGACAGAAGAAGGAAGTTGAGTGTGGACCCTATAGAGATCGGAGAGGTGTTGAATGAACATTTCTCATTGGTGTTCACTCAGGAAAAGGAGAATATTGTAGAGGAGAAGAATGAGGTACGAAATATTAGACCAGAAAGGATCGAGATTAGTTACGCACAGGTGTTACCAATTCTAGAAGGAGTGAAAGTAGACAAACTGCCTGGGTCGGATGAGATTTATCCAAGGATTCAATGGGAAGATAGGGAGGAGATAGCAGAGCCTTTGGCTTTGATATTTGAGTTGTCATTGTCTATGGGTTTCGTACCTGAGGACTGGAGGATTGCAAATGTTGTGCCCTTGTTCAAGAAGGGCAGCAGAAATGACTCAGGTGATTATAGACCAGTGAACCTTACTTCTGTTGTAGGAAAGGTTTTGGAAAGGATTATAAGAGCTAAGATTTATAATCATCTAGGAGGCAACAATTTGATTTCAGATAGTCAACATGGTTTCATCAAGAGCAGGTCGTGTCTCACAAACCTCATTCAGTTTTTTGAGAAGGTGACCAAGCATGTAGATGAGGGTAGGGCAGTTGACGTGTATACATGGACTTCAGTAAAGCCTTTGATAAGGTTCCACATGGTAGGCTGTTGGAGAAAATCCAGAGGCATGGAATTGAGGATGATTTAGCAGTTTAGATTAGAAACTGGCTTTCTGGAAGAAGGCAGCGAGTGGTGGTTGATGGAAAGAATTGGGCTGAGAGGTGGCAAATGGAGTTCAATGCAGTTAAAAGTGAGGTGATGCTTAGGGAAGAATAACAGGAAGGCAGAGTACTGGGCCAATGGAAAGATTCTTGGTAGTGTGGATGTGCAGAGGGATCTTGGCAGTCCATGTGCATAGATCCCTGAAAGTTGCCACCCAGGTGGATAGTGCTGTTAAGAAGGCATACGGTGTGTAAGGTTTCATTGGTAGAGGGATTGAGTTCTGAAACCGTAATATCGTGCTGTAACTATACAAAACGCTAGTGCGGCCACACTTGGAATATTGTGTACATTTCTGGTCGCCATATTTCAGGAAGGATGTGGAAGCATTGGAAAAGGTGCAGAGGAGATTTACCAGGATGTTGCCTGGTCTGGAGGGAAGGTCTTATGAGGAAAGACTGAGAGACTTGGGTCTTTTCTCATTGACAAGAAGAAGGTTAAGAGGGATTTGATAGAGACATACAAGATGATCAGAGGATTAGGTAGGGTAGACAGTGAAAGTCTTTTTCCTAGGATGATGACGTCAGCCTGTACGAGGGGCATAGCTGCAAATTGAGGGGTGATAGATTTAAGACAGATGTCAGAGGCAAGTTCTTTACTCAGACAGTGGTAAGGGTGTGGAATGCCCTACCTGATAATGTAGTTACCTCAGACACATTAGGGAGATTTAAACAATCCTTGGATAAGCTCATGGATGATGATGGGATAGTGTAGGAGGACGAGCTGAGAAAAGTCCACAGGTCAGCACAACATCTAGGGCCAAAGGGCCTGTTCTGCACTGTATCGTTCTATGTTCTATGACTCTATTACTTGTCCTGTTTCCATTATTTTTTACAGTCTCCCTGTATGGACCTTGATTTTTCTGCCTTTCATTTTTCTTACTCCCTTTCTGTCTTGTGTTCTCTTCCTGAATTCCCCTTCCTCTGACTGCTTGGATAGTTACTCATGCCCCTGCCATTTTAATTTGAACCGTCCCCAACTGCTGCAGCAAATGTTCATCTCGGGCACCTGCCCAGGTGTAACCTATCCAGTTTGTACTGGTACCAGCTCCCCCAAAACTGATCCCAAAGCCCTAAGAATCTGAAACCTTTGCTCTCGCTTTCCAGCCATGAGCTCCTCTGATATACCCTGCTACTTCTACTCTGACCAGCACATGGTACTGATAGTAATCTTGAGATCACTACCTTTGAGGTTCTACTTTTTAACTGACAACCTAACATCGTATATTTGACTTTTTAGGACCTCATCACTTTTTATTACTGATGTCATTGGTACTAATGCGTACCACAACCACTACCTGTTAACCTTCCTCTTCAAATTATCCTCAAGTTGCATCAAGGCATCCTTGATCCTATCACCAGGATGCAACATCCCGGTGCAGAAATGCCTTGTTATTCCTCTTCCAATTAATCCCCTATAAATATTGTATTCCCACATTTTTGACATCTCTCTGTGCAGCAGAGCCAACCAAAGTGCAACAACTTTCACTGTTGCTGCTTTCCCATGAGAGGCCATTCCCTTCAACAGTATCCAAAATAGTACATCTGTTTTGCAGGATAATAGCCACAGAAGAGTCCTGCACTGCCTGCTTAGTCTTCTTCTGCTTGATCCGAACCCACACTCTTTCTGCCTATGGAGTTTTAGCCTGCTATATGACCACCTGTCTATACATGCTATTCACAACACTCTGTCCCGCAGATGCCCTACTTGTCTCCAGCCACTGCTGCAGCTCTGAATCCTGCCTTTCCAGGAGCCAAAGCTGGAGACACATCCTATGCAAATAGTGGCGCAAGGCAGTGGAAATGTTCCTAGTTTCTCACAAAGAGAAAACCACAGCTTTAGCTCCCTTGCCATAACATATCCCTTTCAAATTAAACCTTTTGGGAGATGCTGAATATAAAATAATATCATTTACGGAGGGCCCTTATTCCCTAGACCTTGTTACTAAAGATTATAATCCTTACAAACTATAAGCCACAAGAAAAACAGCAAAAAGCACATTCCCCCCCTCCACACATTGAATTCCCACTCCACTCCAAATTCCCAGAGACACACATTGTGTCTCTCCCAAGATATGCTTTCTCCTGAGAGCTCGTGCTAAACTGTCTGATCACAAACATTAATACATCAATATCATATTTAAAATTAACAATCGATTCGGAATCAATTACTAATTAGGAAAAAGATATAGTGTGACAGTCAGTGGTGTTAATTCCATTGAATGACAAGGTATGATAGTTAGATTGTTTCTTATTGGAGATCGTCATTTCATGGAATTTGTGCGGATTAATGTCACCTGACAATTTTCAGCCCAAGTCTGGACATTGTCCAGATCTCTTGTTGCATCTGGGCATGGTTCTGCTTCAGCGCCTGAAGAGTTGTGAATGGTGCTAAATATTGTGCAATCATCTGCAAACATCCCCAAATCATCTGAGCTTATGGTGAAGGGAAGGTCATTGAGGAAGCAGTTGAAGATGGTTGAGCCTAGGACACTTCCCTGAGGAACTCCTGCAAAGATGTCCTTGAGCTGAGAGGATTAGAGTTCTTGTTATTTGTCACCAATTGATTATTATTTATTTTTGGACGCTTGCTATATCCTAATTGGCTACATTTTAAAATCATTTTTGTTAAATCTAAGGGGAGGTTCAAATGTGCTATACAAATGGACCTCATTCTTTCTCCCACACACTATGTTGCTGACCCACCCAACAAAGCCCATCCAGATATGTGGTGCAATCCCTCCGTACCACAGTCTGTCTCTCGACTCAATGAAGAACCTCACCCAAACCTAGTGAAACCTTCCCCTCCATCCAAGTACCATTCCACTCAGCCATTGTTCACCATTCCCACCCTTCATCCAGGAGATTCTCACCTGAGAATGTCTGGGCTCTGGTTCTGTTTGACTCTGTTTGCAATCCTTGCTTCTCTGGCTGCAATGCTTGTTGGGTCAGTGCTGAGATCTCACTCTCATCTTCATTGGAGAATGCAAACCAAGATACAGTGTCTGAGCTGGGAACGCAGTGGGTGGCACTGACACCTTTGTCAAAGTGGGAGCTTGCTGAGGAGGCTCGAGGTCTCAGGCTATTCAATAAAAAATGGAATGGTTACACCTCATACAGCTGTAAACAAACAGCTCTTACAAAAGCCTCCGAAAATACAATCATGAAAGCATCATGGAACAGAAGAGTCATTCAGACCACCTTCTCTGTGCTAGCTCCGTGTGTGATAAAATGTTTCCTGGTCTCACTCCTGAAATGCTTGTCTTTAATTTTTACACAATTCTATGAGGGTAACTTTTCCAACCATCGAAGAATTGCTCTCTATCAAACCCTATCAGTTATCTTGAAGATTCTGCCTAAATCACTCCTGGGCCTTCTCACTTCTAGAGATGACAAATCTCCTCATTTAATTTTTCCCCTCAATGCCTTGGTATCCTTCAAGTCTTGACCTTGGCCAAATAAAAGTTGAGAATGGGCTCTCCACACTCCAGTGTAAATTTCAACAGAGACAACGGCTCTTCAATTAATATGAGCCTGTTTCTAGGAGGAACAACTACCTCATAGAGCTGCTAGGCAGACTATGTGCCACCCCAGAGGGTGATTGCAGGAGGTTCCAGGATAAACATAAACCTCAAACTCTGTCATAGAATCATAGAATCCCTACAGTGTGGAAACAGGCCATTTGGCCCAACAAGTTACGCCATATGGGCGGCACAGTGGCACAGTGGTTAGCATTGCTGCCTCACAGTGCCAGGGACATGGGTTCAATTCCCACCTCGGGCAACTGTCTGTGTGGAGTTTGCACATTCTCCCCGTGTCTGCGTGGGTTTCCTCCGGGTGCTCTGGTTTCCTCCCACAGGCCAAAGATGTGCAGGTTAGGTGAATTGGCCATGCTAAATTGCCCCTAGTGTTTGGTGAAGGGGTTAATGTAGGGGAATGGGTCTGGGTGGGTTGCTCTTCGGAGGGTCGGTGTGGACTTGTTGGGCCGAAGGGCCTGTTTCCACACTGTAAGTAATCTAATCTAAGTCCACACCGACCCTCTGAAGAGTAATCCACCCAGATCCATTCCCCTACCCTATTATTCTACATTTACCTCGAATTAATGCACTTAACCTATACGTCCTTAAACACTATGGACAAATTAGCATGGTCAATTCACCTAACCTGCACATCTTTGGATTGTGGGAGAAAACCAGAGCACCTGGAGGAACCCCATGTAGACACGGGAGAATGTGCAAACTCCACACAGACAGTCGCCTGAAGCTGGAATTGAACTCGTATCCCTGACCCTGTGAGGCAACAGTGCTAACCACTGAGCCATTGTGCTGCCCCATCTGTCATCACCAAGGCTGTGTCTAATGGAGATCTTGATCTTCTCTTTGTCTGATGTTATGGACAAGGCCAGAGGCCCTCAAAGCATTTCAAGAAAGTAGCCCAGACCTTAAATTTTCTAGTTGTTTTAAGCAGGTGTATAATGGATATTCTAGTTGTTTTAAGCAGGTGTATAATGAATATTCTAGTTGTTTTAAGCAGGTGTAAAGTGGATATTCCTGGAGTGATGCAGCTGGCCCAACCGCTCAGTTTCAAACAAAACAGAATTTATTTATACATGAACAAAAGAAAACCAAATTTAAAATAACATAATTATTTGAAAATCCAATTTACTCTTTTGCAGCTTAATGATGCTGTTCCAAATACCCCTGTACTTGTAACATCCCATAGACACCCCCTTAGCTAAAAAGCTAAAATCAAACTCAGGTTCTTACAAGAAAGATGTCAGAGAGAGAGAGACAGAGACAGAGACAGAGACAGAGAGAGAGGATCAGCATGGAACTATTGCTTTGACCGGTATCCTCAAAAAACTGACTGCTGAAACCAAAACAGACCAGAGAAAAGCTGTACTGAGAGAACTGACCACTCCTCTTCCATTGTACAAGTTTTATAAACTTAAAAGTTTCTTTAAGTAGATAAACCCAGACATTTTGGAACATGTGTCTTTATGACCCCTATGAAACAAAAACAAGGACAACGTAACCTTGTTAAAGAAGCAGCATTGTCACGCTATATAATGCCAATCGTTGACACCTCCTTGTGTCGGGAGAGTTCAAACTAGTTTGGCTGGGGGGGTGGGAACCAGAGCTACATATCTGAGAAGGGGGGTAGTTAGATACAGGGAAATGACAGGATGTAGTGAATCTATCGGGAAGGTTATTCATGTGATGGAGAAAAGGGATCAATTAAAGTGTGGCTGCTTTAATGCAAGGAGTGTCAGAAATAAGAGTGACAAACTTAGAGCACGGCTCAGTACTTGGGATTATGATGTTGTGGCCATAATGGAGATGTGCGTTTCAAAGAGGCAGGAATGGTTGCTAGATGTTCCAGGGTTTAGAACATTTAAAAAGAACAGGGAGGGGGTGTAGCAGTGTTAATCAGAGAGTGTATCACAGCTACAGAATCAAAGGTTGTTGAGGAAGATTTGTCGACTGAGTCAGTATGGGTGGAAGTTTGGAACAGCGAGGGAGCAGCCACCTCATTGGGGATTTTCTACAGACCCCCTAATAGCAGTAGGGAGATTGAAGAACTCATAGGCCGGCAGATTTTGGAAAAATGCACATGTAGCAGGGTTGTTGTTACGGGTGACTTCAACTTTCCCCATATCTCCTGAGTGCAGATGGTTTGGATGGAGCCGTTTTTGTCAGGTGTGTTCAGGAGGGTTTCCTTACTCAGTATGTCGACAGCCCGACGAGGGAAGAGGCCATTTTGGATTTGGTGCTTGGCAACGAGCCAGGACAGGTGTCGGATCTCGCAACGGGAAAACACTTTGGTGACAGTGACCAAAACTGCCTCACATTTATCATAGCCTTGGAGAGGGAAAGGAGCAGTTACCGAAGGAAGATATTTAATTGGGGTAAAGGAAATTATGACACTATCAGTCAGGAGTTGGGAAGTACAGATTGGGGGCAATTGTTCCACAGAAAGGGCACAGCAGACATGTGGAGACTATTTAAGGAGCAGTTGTTGTGAGTGATGCACTAATTTGTTCCTCTGAGATGGTAAGAAGGGATATGATTAAGGAGCCTTCTCGTCAAAAGAAGGCACCTCACGTAAGGTGGAGGAAGCAAGGATCTAGCACAGCTTCAGAGGATTACAGGTTTGCTAGAAAGGAGCTCAGAAATAGACTGAGGAGAGCCAGGAGGAGACATGAAAAAGGCTCGGCAAGAAGGATTAGGGAGAACCCAAAGGCATTTTAATCATATGTGAGGAATAAGAGAATGATCAGGGAGAAGGTAGGGCCGGTCAGGGATAGCGTAGGAACTTGTGTGTGGAGCCTTAACAGATAGGGGAAGTCCTAAATGTGTTTTTTCTTTCAGTTTTCACTAAGGAAAGGGACCTTGTTGTGAATGAGAACTTTGAGGAGCTGGGATACAGGCTTGACCAGATCAAGATTGATGAAGTTGATGTGCTGGAAATTTTGGCAAACCTTAAGATTGATAAGTCCCCATGGCTAGACCAGATTTATCCCAGGCTGCTCCGGGAAGCAAGAAAGCAGGTTGCTAAGCCACTGGCGAAGATCTTTGTTTCCTCACTCTCCATGGGAGTTTTACCAGAGAATTGGAGGGAGGCGAATGTTGTTCCTCTCTTCAAGGAGGGCAATACGGAAATCTCTGGCAATTACAGACCAGTCAGTCTCACACCTGTGTCAGCAATGTTTTGGAAAGAATTCTGAGAAATAGGATTTATGACTATTTGGAAAAGCATAGCGAGATTAAAAGCAGACAGCATGGCTTCGTGAAGGGCAGGTCATGCCTCACAAATCTTATTGAGTTCTTTAAGGAGGTGACAAGACAGATCAACGATGGTCGAGCAGTGAATGTGGTGTATATGGACTTCAGCAAGGTACTTGATAGGGATCCCCATGTAGGCTCATTCATATAGTCAGGAAGTATGGGATACAGTGAGATTTGGCTATCTGGATTCAGAATTAGTTGGCTGACAGAAGGCAGAGAGTGGTTGTAGATGGAAATTATTCTGCCTGGAGATCAGTGGTGAGTGGGGTCCCACAGGGACCTCTTGGGCTTCTGCTCTTTCAGTTTTTATAAATGACTTGGATGAGGAGGTTGAGGGGTGGGTTAGTAAATTTGCAGATGACACAAAAGGTTGGAGGTGCCGTTGACAATATAGAGGGCTGCTGCAGGCTGCAGCGCGACATAGACAGAATGCAGAGATGGGCTGAGAAATGGCAGATGGAGTTCAACCTGGATAAATGCGAAGTGATGCATTTTGGAAGGTCAAACTCAAATGCTGAATATAGGATTAAAGACAAGATTCTTGGCAGTGTGGGGGAACTGAGGGATCTGGGTGTGCAAGTACATAGATCCCTCAAAGTTGCCATCCAAGTGGATAGGATTGTTAAGAAAGCGTATGGTGTTTTGGCTTTCATTAACAGGGGGATTGAATTTAAGGGCCGCGAGGTTTTGTTGCAGCTCTACAAATCCCTGGTGAGACCACACTTGGAATATTGTGTCCAGTTCTGGTCGCCCTACTATAGGAAAGATACAGAGGCTTTGGAGAGGGTGCAAAGAAAGTTTACCAGGATGCTGTCTGGACTGGAGGGCTTGCCTTATGAAGAAGGGTTGAATAAGCTCAGACTTTTGTCTCTGGAGAGAAGGAGGAAGAGAGGTGACCTGATCGAAGTGTACAAGGTAATGAGAGGCATGGATAGTGTCAATAGCCAGAGATGTTTCCCCAGGGCAGGATTGACTGGCACAAGATGTCATAGTTTGAAGATATTAGGAGAAAGGTATAGATGAGACGTCAGAGTTAGGTTATTTACGCAGAGAGTTGTGAATGCATGGAATGCATTGCCAGTGGTGACGGTGGAAGCAGAGTCATTGGGGACATCTAAGTGACTGCTGGACATGCACATGGAGAGCAGTGAGTTGAGCATAGTTAGATTATTTTATTTTAGATTAGTAATAATCCTCGGCACAACATCGTGGGCCAAAGGGCCTATTCTGTGTTGTACTTTTCTATGTTCTATGTTCTATGTATAATGGAGCTTCCTGCCACTAATAAACATACATAAGAAACAGAACTAATAGTGGACAAAATTCCTCTGAAACCTGCTTTGACAACCAATAGAATTTTCCTAATCTGTCACAGGAATAACACTCAGTACATGCTGCGGTGTTTGTGGACAGTGAAGCTCCCTGCCTCCACCTCAGGTTCATGCTGTGTGTGTGTACCATTTTCATTCAGACCCTTTGACCCTGAGTCAGAGGCAGTTTTCTTTCCTTGCTCGCTCTCAGCAGCTGACTGTTGGGTGTTTGAGTGGGCAGTATGATGCTAATCCCTGCTGATTGGAGTTGAAGCTTACTTCCAAGGTCTCATCATCTAAACCACAGTAAGTTTGGGTATTTGACCAGAACACAGCACAACACTGAACCAAAGGACTCAGGACTGTCAGCGGTTTCTTACTTACCCGGGGCTTGTGTTTAGTGAGTGCTTTGGACTGTGTTGCTCTCCTCGTTCCTCACTCTGGCTGCACTCTGCTGATGAGGTGCTTAGGCTGGAGAGAGCTGCCAGATGCTCAGAGCTATTGTAAACCTGGAACATGAACGAGGAATAAAAACACAACTTATGAAAATTAAACCACTGGAACTGGAATTAAGTCATAAGATTTGTGCTGCCACAGAATTTACAAATATGAAATTTGGTAGCAATTAAAGCCTTATAGCAGCAATGGAATGATCCATACTTTCTCCATTGGTTGGGTTAGGATATGGCCAATGATGGGAGGAAAGCTTGGGTTGGCAAGTAAAATTAACACCCATCAGAACCCCAAAATGAATATCTCATGTCATTAAAGACTTTATTGCTTCAGGGCTGGCTCACCAATAGTGCCTCACTCTCTGCCTCAGCATTGACCCTACAACACTGCAGCATTTCATCAGAACAAAACAGAAATAGAAGCAGGAGGAGGATAAACTTCTCTGCCTTCAATTGGATCACGATTAATTTTTTAAAATTTATTCATGACACTCAAATCTTGCTGGCTGGACAGCATTTACTGCCTGTCCCTATCATCCTTGAGAAGGGTACCATGTCAACACTGCCTGATTCTGTATTTTCTAACTGTCTTGCTACTGAAGTAACTCCACAGAGGCTGGTATCTTGTTGCCAAGTTACCCTTTATTTATTCATGCAGAGTCCTTGACTCTGGTGTTCCCGATTCAGAGTCAGCTCTCATAGTACCAGAATATCTGAGACTCCTGTTGTATTTAACTGTCAGCCAGGATTCCTTAATTGTAAGTTAACAGTGCCAATCAGGGAACTCATATTCTATAAGGTCCAGCTAGCTGACTTCATTACAATCACTACAGCTATCACCTCTTTTAACAATAGACTCCACCATTATCTCAAGGAAAGATGTTCTGCTAACTAGTTTATAATTTATTGGTCACTGTCTCTTTGTCTTGAAGGGAGGTGTGGGAACTTTGAAAAATTATAACCAATCCATTCACTCCATCTGTAGCTGTTTCCTTTAAGACCCTGGATTCAGGCCATCTTGCTCAAGGAACCTTTACTTATTCATTTGTGGAACTTGGCATCACTGACTGGACCACCATTTAATGCCCATCCCTAGTTTCCCTTGACAAAATGACGGTGAACTGCCTTTTGAATTGCTGCAGTCCATGTGTCATACGTTGACCCTCAATGCTGTTAGGGAGGGAGTTCCAGGATTTTGACCCAACTACACTGAGGGAACAGGAATATAGTTCCATATATAGGGTGAGTGGCTCAGAAGGGAACATGCAGTGGGTGCTGTTCCCCTGTATCAACTGCCCTTGTCCTTCTAGATAAAAGTGATTGTGGGTTTGGAAGGGACTGTGTCAGGTCTTTAGCACATTTCTGGCATGCATCTTGAAACTTGTCATTTTATTTTCCCATTTTATTTTCTGTCAAGGTGGTGATCATTCTAAATTCTTACCCCTGCTTTAGCTTTTGAATTTTTAAAAATTCTGGAGGTTGTCTGTGCCTTCTATTGTGAAGGTGGATACAAAATATATATTTCAATCCTTTGCTGTCTCCTCATTTCCCGTTATTAAAACCACAGGCACCTGCTCAGGAACCAATGCTCATTTTAGCTACTCTTTTCTTTTTTATGCACTCATAGAAGCTCTTATTTTATACCTCCTTATTTTTCTGTCATGCTCCAATTTTACCCTTTTGTCCCCATTTATCTTTGCTGGTTTGAAGGCCTTTCCCAACCTTCTAACAACCGCTAATGTTTCCAGCATCAAGAGACTTTCCTTTCAATTTGATACCACAGTTAACTTCCTTTCGTCAAAGCCAGCGCATCTGTCTGGCAAAATCTGTCATCCTCAATGGAAGATTATCTTCATTGATCTTTAGAAAATTACGTTCATAAATGTCTGTTACTGTTGTTCTACCATTTTACCTCATAATCTAATGCCCCCCTTCCAACTCCCTCAGCCAACTCAGTCTTCATACCTCTGGTAATTTACTTTACTTAAGTTTAAAGTCTTTAAAAATCCATGTTTTTAGATTCAAACTGAATGCAAAATTCCATTATGTTTTGGTCACTCCTGCCTACAGAATCCCTTACAATTAGGTCCTGAATTAATCATGTCTGACTACACCTGGATCCCATTTAGAACACAGAATGTATAACATTACAGCGCAGTACAGGCCCTTCAGCTCTCCATTTTGCACCGACCTGTGAAACCAATCTGATGCCCATTTATCCTACACTATTCCATTTTCATCCACAAGTATACCCAATGACTATTTAAATGCCCTTAAAGTTGGTGAGTCTACTACTATTGCAGGCAGACCATTCCATGCCCCTACTATTCTCTGTACTACCTCGGACATCTGTCCTATATCTATCAGCCCTCAAATTAAAGTTATGCCCCCTTGTGCAAGCCACCAACATCCAAGGAAAAGGCAGTCACTGTCCACCTAATCTAACCCTCTGATTAAGTTATAATTTGATTCGAGAATATACTGTTCAAAGAATCTGACTGAGTGCACTATACAAATTCAAACTGGAGACAGCTATTGCCAATTTAATTTGTTCAATTGTAAAGAAGAGTAAGATGACTCATGAAAATTGTGACATGCCCTCAGAGAGAATCGAACCCTGCAAGGAGCAAAGTGTACATGAATGTGTTGAACCGTAGAAGATGAGCGAGGTCCACAATGAATATTTCTCCTCTGTGTTTATCGTGGAGATGAAGACTTGAGAACTTCGGGAAGTTAGTGGTGATGTCTTGAGGACAGTCCATATCACAGTTGAGGTGGTGTTGGATGTATTAGAATATACGAAGCTGGATAAATCTCCAGGTCCTGACCAGAATATATCCAAGAGCCCTGTAAGAGGCTAGAGAAAATACTGTGGGGAGGGGCCTGGCTGATATGCTTGCATCATCGTTAGCCACAGGTGAGAACCTGGATCACTGGAGGGTAGCAAATGTTGTGTCCTTATTCAAGAAGGGATGAAAAGAAAAACCTGAGAACTTTGGACCAGTAACCCTAACATCAGTGGTAGGTAGATTACTTGAGCTAATTCTGAGAGATAAGATAAACATACATTTGGAAATACAGGGTTTGATTAAGAGTAGTTAACATGGCTTTGTGCGTAGGAGATCATGACTCACAAATTTGATAGAAATGTTTGACGAAGTGACCAGGAAGGTTGTTGGGGGGGTGGGGGGGGGCAGTAGATGTAATCTACAGAGGATCCTCGATTATCCGAACGAGATGAGCAGGCACTATTTCGTTTGGATAACTGATTATTCGGTTAATTGATTTCCTCTGGGGCTCAGGGTTCTCTGTGACATCTGCTCCCGTTCAGGAGACAAGGCAGCAGCACACTGCATGCTAGACTCCGCCCACCATCCGCCTCCAACCTCGTTCCCCTCCCCCACCCTTCCCAACCCTGTCTGCTCCCAACCCCATACCCACCATCTGACCCCCACCCCCTCCCCTGGAGCAGCTGGATGGGCACCAACAGTAAGACTGCTGCTGCCTTTGGGGGATGGGTCTCCAAATAACACACATACACACACCCATACAGCCTCATGCACCACTTTTTACTGCAACATTTTGACAGCTTTCACCTTTGCCCTGTACAGGTCAATATTGGAGAGATTATCTGGGGAAGGGGGGGTGTTAGGGTACACTCCTGTCTAGAACTCCAGGGAAAATGTGGGGAGATGGGGTGGGGGGGCCAGGAGGTCAGTAATTTGGAGACGGTGCCTGGACTGTCCAGGACTGTTCTTGGCAGCAGTGAGCCGAGTTCATTTTTAATCATTGTACCAGCAAACAAAAGTCACGATCAGGGTTGAAACAGCCCTTTGACATAATGTTTCTATTGGGACCTTGAGATCCCCTTCGGATAACCCGATATTCGGATAATTGATATTTAGATAATCAAGGTTCCTCTGTACATGGATTTCAGTAAGGCCCAGAGGGTGCTGATTGATGGGAAATGTTCATCCTGGTGTTCAGTTACTAGTGGTGTATCAGAAGGATCTGTTTTGGGACCACTGCTGTTTGTCATTTTTATAAATGACTTAGATGAGGGCGTGGACAGACGGGTTAGTAAGTTTGCGAATGACACTACGTTGGTGGAGTAGTGGGTAGTGCTGAAGGATGTTACAAGTTACAGAGGGACATAGATAAACTGCACAGCTGGCCGAGAGGTGGCAAATGGAGTTTAATGCAGAACAGTGTGAAGTGATTCATTTTAGAAGGAGCAACAGGAAGAAAGAGTTCTGGGCTAATGGTAAGATTTTTGGTAGTGTCGATGAGAAGAGAGATCTCGGTGTCTATGCACATAGATCCCTGAAAGTTGCCATCCAGGCTGATAGGGATGTTAAGAAGGCATACGGTGTGTTAGTTATTCTTGGTAGAGGGAATGAGTTTCAGAGCCATGAGGTCATGTTGCGGCTGTACAAAACTCTGGTGCAGCAGCACTTGGAGTATAACGTTCAGATCTGGTCACCACATTGCAAGAAGGATATGGAAGTTTTGGAAAGGGTTCAGAGGAGATTTACTGGGATGTTGCCTGGTATGGAGGGAAGATCTTATGAGGAAAGGCTGAGGGACTTGAGGCTGTTTTTGTTAGACAAAAGAAGGTTGAGAGGTGACTTAATTGAAACATATAAGATAATCAAAGGGTTAGATAGTGTGGACAGTGAGAGCCTTTTTCCTCGGATGGTGATGGCTAGCATGAAGGGACATAGCTTTAAATTGAGGGGTGATAGATATAAGACAAGATGTCAGAGGTACCTTCTTTACTCAGAGTAGTAGGGGCATGGAATGCGCTGCCTACAACAGCAGTTGACTCGCTAACTTTAAGGGCATTGAAATAGTCATTAGATAAATATATGGATGAAAATGGAATAGTGTCAGATAGATGGGTTTCAGATTGATTTCTCAGGTTAGTGCAACATTGAGGGCCAAACGATCTGTACTGCGCTGTACTGTTCTCTGTTCTATGCCTTTGATAAGGTTCCACATGGTAGACTGGATCACATGGAATCCAGGGACAGCTGGTAAATTAGATATACAATTGGGTTGCTGGTAGGAGCAGAGGGTAATAGCGGAATGATACTTGTCAGACGGGGGGGCCTGTGACTAGTGGAGTGCCTCAGGAGTCAGTGCTAGGCCCGTTGCTGTTTGTTATCTATATCAATGACTTGGATGAGAACGTACAACTCATGACTACTAAATTTGCAGATGACGCTAAACTAGGCAGAATCATTGACTGTCAGAAAGGTTATCAGGAATTGCAGCAGCACCTTAATCAGCTGGAGAAGTGGGCTGAGAAATGGCAAATGGAGTTAAATATAGATAAGTATGAGGTCTTGCACTTTGGAAAGTCAAGTCAAGGTATGAGTTTCATGATGAATTTTTAAAAATTTATTCATGGGATAAAGACATCACTGGCTCGGCCAGCATTTATGGAGTATCCTTAATTGCCCAGAGGTCAGTTAAGAGTCAACCACATTGCTGTAGGTCTGGAGTCACATGTAGGCCAGACCAGGTAAGGACAGCAGTTTCCTTCCCTAAAGGACATTAGTGAACCAGATGGGTTTTTCCAACAATCGACAATGGATTCATGGTCATCATTAGATTCTTAATTCCAGATTTTACTGAGTTCAAATTACACTACAATACCACTTGGCTATTATCTTCCTTCTCAATATTGACCTCCTGACTCTCCAAAACCTGCCCTGTTTTGAATTTGTCCTACCTTACTGAATCGGTGTGAACAGGATGAAAATTGTCTGATCTCCAGAGATGACTCTTCATCATTAGAGTCTTCATCCTCTTCTGATGCCAAATGTTGATATTTCTCTGAGCGTGCTGCATGGACACACACAGTAAGTACAACATGCATTCCCCACTCAGCATAGGACCCACATAGAGATAATCACCAGATTTTGGAACATTGAATACATCAAAGAATCACCAGCCACTGAGATATTCAAGAACTTTTTTTTCTCTTTATTTATTCTCATGATGAGGGCGTCACTGGATAGTGCAGCATTTATTGCCCATCTCTAATTGCCCAAGGGCAGTGAAGAGTCAACCACATTGCTGTGAGTCTGCAGTCCCATGTAGGCCAGGCCAGGTAAGGACAGCAGCTTCCCTCCCTAAATAACATTAGCGAACCAGATAGGTTTTTCTTACTGATCAACAATGGATTCATGATCATCATTGGATTCTTAGTTCTAGATAGTTATTGATTTCAAATTCGACCATCTGCCAAGACAGGATTTGAATCCGGGGTCCCCAGAACATTATCAGGGCCTCTGGATTAATAGTCCAGCAAGAATACCACTAGACCACTGCCTTCTCTAAATTGATGGTAATCACTAGACATGTGGCCACTGAAAATCACCAGTGGATCCAGTGCCAATGGGAGTGAGCTGGACATTAGATCATTGATGATCGTTACTTGATTCTGGGAATGACTGGCAGACCAGCACAATAGTGACACGCCACCCACAGAAATGAACTGTTCTTTTGGACTATATATCCGAGGATGTTAAGCTTCTCAATTTGAACTCACTGTCGAAGTAGCTGGTGTCATCCTCAGACTCCAGTTGAGGAATGAACTCTGCTTTCTGACGCAGTAATCCACTCCAGTCCAGGTCAGTGAAGAAATTGTGCTGTTTCACCTCTTGGGCCCCTCCTGTTAATGCACAACAGTCAGAAATCATCAAGCAGCACAAATGTAAATCCCACTTCTCATCCCATCCTCTCATCCCCCATCAATCCCATTCCTTCACCTTTTACCCATGCCCCTCAGTTTTGTCACTGCCAATCCCATCCCCATCCTCATCCCATCCCATCCCCCATTCAACCACATCACTCCTTAAAATCTATCCTCCATTCAATGCTATCTCCCTTCTCAAACCATCCCCCCATTCCATCCCCTGCATTGATCCTATTCTCCTTCCCTCCATTCCAATCCCCAATTATAAAACTCCTGAAAAGCTAATGGACCTGATGAAAAATAATCATAAAATAGTGACCTTTAATTCACGAGGAACAATATAGGAAGGATAGACGTTATATGTAGAGTTTTGCTGTAGAGTATCAATGAGGCAGAAAACTCAGAAAGGGATCATGCTGTAAGGTTGAGTGAAATAGGGGTTGATGGGAAGGGTGAGAGCAGTAACAAATTAAAAATACTATATATGAATGCACGAAGCATTAGACATAAGATGGATGAGCTTGAGGATCTTTTGGAAATTGTCAGATACGATATTGTAGGGATAACTGAGACGTGGCTTCAAGAGGACAGGGCCTGGGAAATGAATATTCAAGGCTACACGTGCTATCATAAGGACAGACTGACGGGCAGAGGGGGTGGGTGGCCTTGTTGGTAAGGGAGGATATTCAGTCCCTTGCCCGGGGGACCTAGAGTCAGGGGATGTAGAGTCAGTGTGGATAGAGCTGCGAAATACTAAGGGTAAAAAGACCCTCTTGGGAGTCATCTACAGGCCCCCAAACAGGTGTCTGGATGTCGGATGTAAGATGAATCAGGAGCTGAAACTGGTCTGTCGCAAAGATGTTACTACAGTTGTTATGGGGGATTTTAACATGCAGGTAGACTGGGAGAATCAGGATGGTATTGGACCTCAAGAAAGAGACTTTGTGGAGTGCCTCAGAGATGGATTCTTAGAACAGCTGGTGCTGGAGCCGACCAGGGAGAAGGCAATTCTGGATCTGGTATTGTGTAACGAACCAGAATTGGTCAGAGACCTCGAAGTGAAGGAGCCATTGGGAAGTAGTGACCATAATACATTAAGCTTCAATCTGCAATTTGAGAGGGAGCAGGTACAGTCGGAAGTGACAGTACTTCTGTTGAATAAAGGGAACTATGGAGCTATGAGGGAGGAGCTGGCCAAAGTTCAATGGTGCAATACCTTAGCAGGAATGACCGTGGAGGAACAATGGCGGGTATTTCTGTGTATAATGCAGAAGTTGCAGGATCAGTTCATTCCTAAAAGGAAGAAAGATCCCAGGAGGAGGCATGGACGGCCATGGCTGATGAGGGAAGTTAAGAAACATATAAAGTTAAAAGAGAAAAAGTATAACATAGCAAAGATAAGTGGGAAAACAGAGGACTGGGAAACTTTTAAAGAGCAACAGAGGATTACTAAGAAGGAAATACGCAGAGGAAAAATGAGGTACGAAGGTAAACTGGCTAATAATATAAAGGAGGATAGTAAAAGCTTTTTTAAGTATGTGCAAGGCAAAAAAATAGTTAGGACTAAAATTGGGCCCTTGAAGACAGAAACAGGGGATATTACAGGGAACAAAGAAATGGCAGAAGAATTAAATGGGTACTTCAGATCTGCGTTCACTGGGGAAGACACAAGCAATCTCCATGAGGTAACAGTGGCTGAAGGACCTGAACTTAAGGGGATCTATATTTGCCAGGATTTGATGTTGGAGAAACTGTTAGGTCTGAAGGTTGATAAGTCCCCGGGGCCTGATGGTCTACATCCCAGGGTATTGAAGGAGGTGGCTCGGGAAATCATGGATGCGTTGGTGATTATTTTCCAGAGTTTGATAGATTCGGGGTCGGTTTCTGAGGATTGGAGGGTGGCTAATGTTCTACCACTTTTTAAGAAAGGTGGGAGAGAGAAAGCAGGAAATTATAGACCAGTTAGTCTAACCTCAGTGGGGGGAAAGATGCTGGAGTCTATTATATAGGATGAAATTACGACACATCTGGATCATAGTAACAGGATAGGACAGAGTCAGCATGGATTTATGAAGGGGAAATCATGTTTGACTAATCATGAATTTTTTGAGGATGTAACTCTGAAGATGGACGAGGGAGATCCAGTAGATATAGTGTACCTGGACTTTCAGAAAGCTATTGATAAAGTCCCACACAGGAGGTTAGTGAGTAAAATTAGGGCGCATGGTATTGGGGGCAAGGTACTAGATTGGATTGAAAATTGGTTGGCTGATAGGAAACAAAAGGTAGTGATAAACGGCTCCATTTCAGAATGGCAGGCAGTGACCAGTGGGATACCGCAGGGATCCGTGCTGGGACCGCAGCTTTTTACAATATATGTTAATGATATAGAAGATGGTATCAGCAATAACATTAGCAAATTTGCTGATGATACAAAGCTGGGTGGCAGCGTGAAATGTGGGGAGGATTTTAGGAGATTACAGGGTGACCTGGACAAGTTAGGTGAGTGGGCAGATGCATGGCAGATGCAATTTAATGTGGATAAATGTATGGTTATCCACTTTGATGGCAAGAACATGAAGGCAGATTACTACCTCAATGGAATTAAGTTAGGTAAAGGGGCAGTACAGAGAGATCTGGGTGTTCTTGTACACTAGTCAATGAAGGTAAGCATGCAGGTACAGCAGGTAGTGAAGAAGGCTAATAGCATGCTGGCCTTCATAAGAAGAGGGATTGAGTATAGAAGCAAAGAGGTGCTTCTGCAGCTGTACAGGGCCCTGGTGAGACCACACCTGGAGTACTGTGTGCAGTTTTGGTCTCCAAACTTGAGGAAAGACATTCTGGCTATTGAGGGAGTGCAGCGTAGGTTCACGAGGTCAATTCCTGGAATGGCAGGATTGCCTTACACTGAAAGACTGAAGCGACTGGGCTTGTATACCCTTGAGTTTAGAAGACTGAGAGGAGATCTGCTTGAGACATATAAGATTATGAAAGGATTGGACACTCTGCCAGCAGGAAACATGTTTCCACTGATGGGTGAGTGCCGAACCAGAGGACACAGCTTAAAAATACGGGGTAGACCATTTAGGACAGAGATGAGGAGAAACTTCTTCACCCAGAGAGTGGTGGCTGTGTGGAATGCTCTGCCCCAGGGGGCAGTGGAGGTCCAGTCTCTGGACTCAATTAAGAAAGAGTTGGATAGAGCTCTCAAAGATAGTGGAATCAACGGTTATAGAGATAAGGCAGGAAGAGGATACTAATTCGGAATGATCAGCCATGATCATATTGAATGGCAGTGCAGGCTCGAAGGGCTGAATGGCCTACTCCTGCACCTGTTGTCTATTGTCTATTGTCTATCTCACCTGGTGGAACTCAGTACAGGTCCAGACACCCTACGCTCAGGAGAGGTTTTTTGGTCTTGGAGAGTCCAGTGAATGCCAGCCACTGTGGAAGTGTTTCTGCCTCCAAGCTCCTTGTGGTCATGTGAGGAGCAGGGAGTGGATTTATAATCTCTGAATACTCTACAAATACATATCATGGGTTATTCAGATGGAGCAGGAGGTAGCTCCATCACACCCAACCTCCAAAGTGAAATTCACGTTTGGGCAAATCAATACTTGCATAATGGATAAAGAGCAGGAAAAGATCACTCAAGGATCACAGAGTGGGGTCAAGGGACAGTTAAGAATCTGATTTTCTCATTAAAATCTCTTTAAGCTTTTAGAATTTGACAAGCTATTTGAGCTGCTGTACAGACAGAATTATGGATACATTTACCAGTCCCCAGGCGATCTCGAGGATTCTGCCTCAGCAGCCTGTTGATGAGATCCTGAGCTTCTGCAGGGAGAATTTCTTCTCCGTCTGGCCATATTATTTCATCTGCAAAATATCACCAATTGGATTTAATTTATTTTGTCCCAGAAGGCCCTGGTTCCCAGAGTCGCTCACACACAGACCCCATTAATAACATGGTAAAAACAATGACTGCAGATGCTGGAAACCAAATTCTGGATTAGTGGTGCTGGAAGAGCACAGCAGTTCAGGCAGCATCCAAGGAGCAGCGAAATCAACGTTTCGGGCAAAAGCCCTTCATCAGCCCTCCATAATATCAGAAACTTTTAGTTTGCTATAAAAACAACAGATAACTCAGATAAAAGGGTGACCAACTTTAATAAAACAGCGAATGATTGTAGGACAGATGCATCACAATAATGGCAAGAACATCGAACAGCTAAAGAAAACAGCAATGCTGTTAGGTCAGTAAAATATTGAATGGAAAGTGAATAATAAACAATGTTGAATTAACATATAATGAGGAAAATGTCTGAAATCTATTCAAGAGAACCTTGTAAACCAATATGTTTTCCAGTCCAAATGCGACAGAGATATTGTTAGATCTGGTTGCTGGAGAATGAGCTGAGCAGGTAGATCATCCATATTAATGAGAAGGATGACTGTCTTGTAACCACTTTTACTGACAATGTGAAGACTGATATGTAAATAAGTTGTGAGGAAAATACAGAGTCAAAGACATATGGACAGGTTAGTGAATAAACAAAGAACAAAGAAAATTTACAGCCCAAGAATAGGCCCTTCGGCCCTCCAAGCCTGAGCCGATCCAAACATACTATCTAAACTGGTCGCCCAATTCCTAAGCATCTGTTCCCCAATACTCATGTATCTGTCCAGATGCATCTTAAATAAATCTACCGTGCCTGCCTCTACCACCTCTGCTGGCAATACGTTCCAAACACCCACCACCCTCTGTGTGAAGTGCTTGTCGCATGTATCCCCATTAAATGTTTCACCTCTCACCTTGAAAGCGTGACCTCTCGTTATTGAATCCTTCACCCTGGGAAAAAACTTGTCTCTATTCACCATGACTGTACCCTTCATGATCTTGTAAACCTCAATCAGGTCCCCCCTCAATCTCCTTTTTACTATTGAAAACAATCCAACCTACTCAACCTCTCTTCATAGCTAGCACCTTCCATATCAGGCAACATCTTCGTAAACCTTCTCTGCACCCTCTCCAAAGCGTCCACATCCTTTTGGTAATGTGGCGACCAGAACTGTACACAGTATTCTAAATGCGGCTGAACCAATGTCTTGTACAATTTTAACATGACCTGCCAGCTCTTATACTCAATACCCCGTCCAGTGAAGGCAAGCATACTGTCTGCCTTCTTGACCATTCTATCCACCTGTGCTGCAACCTTCAGGGTACAATGGACCTGAACTCCCAGATCTCTCTGCCCATCAACTTTTCCCAAGGCTTTTCAGTTAATTGAGTAATTCGCTCTAGAATTAGACTTGCCCAAATACATCACCTCACATTTGTCTGGATTGAACTCCATCTGCCACTTTTCCGCCCAACTCTCCAGTCTATCTATATCCTCCTGTATTCTCTGATAGCCCCATATGCTTTCTGCTACTCCACCAATCTTCATGTCATCTGCAAACTTGCTGATCATACCAACAGTGCCCTCTTCCAGATCATTTATGTATATTACAAACAACAATGGCCCCAGCACTGACCCCTGTGGAACAAATACTTATTGATGCAGTGCAATGTGGGGAAAATATATAAGAAAAAAAAAATGGATATTGCTGGAAAAAGTCAGCAAGTCTGGCAGCATCTGTGGAAATAAAACAGAGTTAACATTTTGAGTCTGGTGGCTCCAACAATAACCTTTGGTCTGGATCAGGATGAAGCTCTCTTACATGTCCTGGATGACATTCAAGTTAAGTGTATTTGAAAATCACTTCTGTTGATTGCAGCCCCTCAGGGACCACCTGCAAAGCGACAGGCAGACCTGTTTCCCATGTGGTTCAGGGCAAACCAGATTTCCACTTGGTAGAGAAAATCTCAATCAGCAGGGGACAGGACATAGAAGGTTTAGCAAGATAGGCAGACAAATGGCTGGTGGAATTTAATGCAGAGAAGTGTGAAGAGAAGCCCTTTGACAGAAGAGCTAGAGAGAGATTATACAAATGTAAATAATGTGCAGGAACAGATAGGCCTGGGTGATCACATGCATAGATCTTTGAAGTTAACAAGAGAGCAAATAGTTAATTACAGAATCACAGAATTGATACTGTGCAAAAAGAGGCCATTCAATCTATCGAGGGTGCAAAGTGGATTTTCAGAAAGTTTCAAGACATGAAGGTTTTTAGATACAAAGTTAGACTGAAGGACCTTCATTTAAACTTCTTAGGGCAAAGCAGACATATGGGAGATTTGCAAGATGTGTACAAGATTAGAAAAGATCCCATTAAAAAGTTACAAAGAAAATGCATTTTTATTCATAAATGGTGCAAGGGTTTTGGGTGGACATGGTGTTGGGGGGACATGGTTTTGGGTGGACATGGTGTTGGGGGGACATGGTTTTGGGTGGACATGGTGTTGGGTGGACATGGTGTTGGGTGGACATGGTGTTGGGGGGACATGGTGTTGGGTGGACATGATGTTGGGGGGACATGGTTTTGGGTGGACATGATGTTGGGTGACATGGTTTTGGATGGACATGGTTTTGGGTGGACATGGTGTTGAGTGGACATAGTTTTGGGTGGACATGGTGTTGGGTGCCATGGTGTTGGGTGGACATGGTGTTGGATGGACATGGTTTTGGGTGGACATGGTGTTGGGTGGACATGGTGTTGGGTGGACATAGTTTTGGGTGAACATGGTTTTGGGTGCCATGGTGTTGGGTGGACATGGTGTTGGGTGGACATGGTTTGACGGTTTTCGGCCAGGATAGACTGTTACGACATGGTGTAAACCTCTCTGCTAAATTAAACCCAATACACAGAGATGCTCACCTCATGCCGTAATCTGTTAAATTTCAAGAGGCAACGAGCTATCCCAGATTTCATTACTTAAAGTAAAAATTAACAATTTTATTCTTTAAGTCCAACAGAGAATATTAAATCCAACAACTATTTACAATTCCTTTCTCTTAAACTTATCTTTTACCTCCCACTCTACAATACTGGTCCAATAAAAAAACTCTGATTAAGATTTACAAATAAAAATCACATTTCAAAACCAGTCAGCTTTGCTGATTCTCTTTTGCAGCTTTTTCTCTGAAGATTTTTCTTGAGGTCAGCTTTATTGTTCTGCTGCAAAAACTTCTCATAGACAGATATCTTTCAGAGAGTTCTTCAGCTGGCTGTATATATTTTGTTGGTGTCCTTGGCAGTTCTCCCTCTAACTGTTCAAAATGTCTGGTTTTATTCTCCAAAACATCATATCATTTCATTGGTCTTGGTGTCATCAAAAACATTATATTTCAAATTTGATTGGATTTTGGTATCTTGGAGCATAATTTAAACTGATTGGCTAAATTTGAATTTGACTTTGTTCCATAGCAACACAACTCCAGCTATCTGTTTCAACCAAGTGTTACATTTTTACTTTGTTCAGCATTTTTAGTGCTTTCATTCAGTCCTTATTAGCTTTTCAACTCTTTTAAAGGTATAATATACACCTTCATAACAATACAGAGAGGATGAGTTTACACAGTGAGTGTAGGAACTTGGCACCTGCTGCTTTGAGACCCTCATGTCAGTTCCCATCCACCTCTGCCCATTAGCTCATCCTCAGTGTCCCAGAGCATTTACTCTTTCTCAGGAGACAGTTACAAGCTCTCACTCTAACTTAAGTCTGGGCGAAGCCTTTTCCGAGGAATGAAATCCTGGTGTCCATCACACTCTGGAATTTCCAACTCATTCTCAGAAAGAACTTACCATTAACTACTTGTCCAAAAAGCTCTTCCGGAGTCTCTCCAAAGAATGGAGCACAACCAACAAGGAATTCAAACAGAATGACTCCCATAGCCCACCAGTCCACAGGTTTGCCATATCCCTGTCTGAGGATCACCTCTGGAGCAATGTATTCGGGTGTTCCACAAACCTGCCAAAAACAGAGACACTCAGCAACAAACTGACTCATAATAATTCCATCACAAAATACTGAGTGGACCAAACATTCTGCCCTATGACCCCATCACATGCTGACACCATGCCATTCAAACACACTGCCCTTTGGTCCAATCCTACTCACCTCCTGTCCTCCAAATGTCGCCTCTCACCAACCCACTGTCATCTGAAATTCCCTCATTCCAATTATGTGTGCCTACTGTTCTTCACTTCCAAATTCTCCCCAACATTTCAATTCTCACACAACCCAACCCCTACAAACACACACACAAATCTAACCCAACCCCCACTAACACTGAGTACTCTGACCTCAGCTTGCCCTCTGATAACACAGGATTCAAAAGATCCCTAAGGCCCCCTCTCCTCCTACCCCAGGCACCCACCGTCTACCTGTTTATCAATGAATTCCCTGGTGTCCTTCTCAACGTGGTCCTCATACAGGTTGGTCGTCATGTTCATGAGTCCAATCCTTGACAGACCAAAGTCAGTCAGCTTGATGTGGCCCAATGCGGTGATTAGCAGGCTGCAAGCAAAGCAAATGGTCATCACTGGCTGATCACCTTGCCCCAGGACGCACAAAGGCTCAGGATATTTAACTCTCACCCTGTGTTTGGGCTGGACTGGGTTTGGTGGCCAGGGTTGAAATGGGATTTTCAGGAAGAAATGGGACTACCTCACTTTGAGAAATTCAGTGAGAGATGTTTGTACAACTAGATCAGAGTGGGGGAAGGGAGTTGAGTGAGGGAGAGAATAACAGTGAAACAAGGAGACCAATACGTGATCCTCACACTCAACAGTAACCCACTCACTGAACTGTAAAGATATGGATCATGGCAGTAACTGTCCTACTGGATGCCTTACCGTGCCAAAATCCCTGATCTCTGGCTGACTGGGGCTACCCCATAGGATCTAAAGATGTGGCTGTTTACTTGAGGAACATGCAATGTGTCTGCACAAAAGCTACTCTCACATGGAGCAAGCATGAGATTGACATATCACAGTGCTTACAGTAACACGTATAACTCCTTGCCTGGTCACTGCTGACAACCAGGTCAAATTGCCTGTCTTTATGTCAGCGGTAGATAACATGGCAATACAAAGTTAAAAATCACACAACACCAGGTTATAGTCCAACAGGTTTAATTGGAAGCACTAGCTTTCAGAGCGACGCTCCTTCATCAGGTGGTTGTGCAGGACACAATTGTAAGACACAGAATTTATAACAAAAGTTTACAGTGTGTTGTAATTGAAATTATACATTGAAAAATACCTTGATTGTTTGTTAAGTCTCTCATCTGTTAAAATGACCAGGTTGGTTTCACAGCTTTCATATGTAAATCACAAACTTTTTTAAAAAGTTATTCTCAGATTAACTTTAACAATTGGTGTCAGCCCAGATAATGTGTTGAAGGTGTTTGCCCCTGGTGCTCAGCCAATGATCGTATGTTACGCCTACCCATTCCAGGGATCATGGGTGTGAATCTCCATTGGACATGCTCCAGTGACAGTATGTCCTTCCTGAGGTGTGCACAGTATTCTAAATGGGGCCTGACGAGAGCTTTATAAAGTCTCAGAAGTATGTCACTGCTTTTTTTTCCAATCCTCTCGAGATAAATGACAACATTGCATTTGCTTTCTTAATCACGGACTCAACAACTTTCCATAAGACCATAAGACATAGGAGTGGTCCTAACAACTCTACCTAACAACGAACAAAGAAAATTACAGCACAGGAACAGGCCCTTCAGCCCTTCAAGCCTGTGTGGATCCAAATCCTCTATCCAAACCTGTCACTTATTTTCTAAAGATCTGATTCCCTTTGCTCCCTGCCCATTCATGTCTCTGTCCAGATACATCTTAAATGACGCTATCATGCCCCCTCTACCACCTCCAGCGGCAATGCATTCCAGGTGCCCATCACCCTCTGTGTGAAGAACTTTACACACATATTTCCCGTAAACTTATCCCCTCTCACCTTGAACTCATGACCCCTAGTAATTGAGTCCTCCACTCTGGGAAACAGATTCTTGCTATCCACCCTGTCTATACTGCTCATGATTTTGTAGACCTCTATCAGGTCCCCCCTCAACCTCCACCTTTCTAATGAAAATAATGCTAATGTACTCAACCTCTCTTCATAGCTAGCACCCTCCATACCAGGCAACATCCTGGTGAACCTCCTCTGCACCGTCTCCAAAGCATCCACATCCTTTTGGTAATGTGGCAACTGTACGCAGTGTTCCAAATGTGGCTGAACTAAAGTCCTATACAACTGTAACATGACCTGCCAACTCTTGTACTCAATACCCCGTCTGATGAAGGAAAGCATGCCATATACCTTCTTGACCACTCTATTGACCTGCACTGGCACCTTCGGGGTACAATGGACCTGAACACCCAGATCTCTCTGTACATCAATTTTCCCCACGGCTTTTTCAATTATCGTATGGTTCGTTGTTGAATTGGATCTTCCAAAATGTATCACCTCGCATTTGCTCAGATTGAACTCCATCTGTCATTTCTCCACCCAGTTCTCCAATTTATCTATATTCTGCTGAATTCTCTGACAATCCCCTTCACTATCTGTTATTCCACTAATCATAGTGTCATCTACAAACTTGCTAATCAGACCACCTATATCTTCCTCCAGATCATTTATCACAAACCACAATGATCTCAACACAGATCCTTGTGGAACATCACTGGTTACAGTTCTTCATTTTGAGAAACTCCCTTTTGAGAAGCTACTCTCTGTCTCCTGCTACCTAGCCAGTTCTCTATCCATCTAGCTAGTACATTCTCGGCCCCATGCAACTTCACTTTCTCCATCTACCTACCATGAGGAGCCTTATCAAATGCCTTACTCAAGTCCATGTATATGACATCTACAGCCCTTTCTTCATCAATCAACTTTGTCACTTGCTCAAAGAATTCTACTAAGTTGGTAAGACATGCACAAAACCATGCTGCCTATCATTGATAAGCCCATTTTCTTCTGTAGATCCTATACCTCAGTATCTTCTCCACCAGTTTCCCTACCACTGATGTCAGGCTCACTAGTCTATAATTACCCAGATTATCCCTGCTACCCTTCTTAAACAAGGGGACAACATTAACAATTCTCCAGTCCTCCAAGACCTCACCTGTGTTCAAGGATGCTACAAAGATATCTGTTAGGGCCCCAGCTATTTCCACTCTCGCTTCCCTCAGTAACCTGGGATAGATCCCCATTGGGACCTGGGGACTTGTCCATCTTTTTGCCTTTTAGAGTACCCAACACTTCCTCCCTCCTTATGATGATCTGACCCAGAGTAATCAAATATTTATCCCTAACCTCAACATCTGTCATTCCCTCTCCTCAGTGAATACCAATGCAAAGTATTCATTAAGAATCTCACCCATTTTCTCTGACTCAATGTGTAACTTTCCTCCTTTGTCCTTGAGTTGGCTAACCCTTTCTGTAGTTACATTTGCTCCTTGTATATGAATAAAAGACTTTGGGATTGTCCTTAACCCTGTTTGCTAAAGATATTTCATGAACCCTTTTAGCCCTCTTAATTCCTCTTTTCAGATTGGTCCTGCTTTCCTGATATTCTTCCAAAGCTTTGTCTGTTTTTAGTCGCCTAGACCTTATGTATGCTTCTTTTTTCCTCTTAGCTAATCTTACAATTTCACCTGTCTTCCATGGTTCCCTAATTTTCCCATTTCTATCCTTCATTTTCACAGGGACATGTCTGTCATGCACTCTCATCAACCTCTATTTAAATACCTCCCAGTTATTGAAGGTAAATGTGGATTTACTTCAAGCAGCTGCTCCCAATCCACATTCCCCAGCTCCTGCCGAATGTTGGTATAGTTGGCCTTCCCCCAGTTTAACGCTGTTCCTTTAGGACTAGTCTTGCCTTAGTCAATGTTTATTCTAAAACTTATGGAATTGTGATCACTATTACCCAAAGTAATCCCCCTACTGAAACTTCAACTACCTGGCAGGGCTTATTCTCCAATACAAGATCCAGCATGGCCCCTTCCCGAGTTGGACTATTTACAAATTGCTTTATAAGACCCTCCTGGATGCTCCTTATAAATTCTGCTCCATCTAAACCTTTAACATTAAGTGAATCCCAGTCAATGTTTGAAAATTAAAATCTCCCATGACCACCACCCTGTTGCTTGTACATCTTTTCATAATTGTTTATATGTTTGTACTTTTATCTCACGCTCACTGTTGGGAGGCCTATAGTACAGCTCCAATATTGTTACTGTACCCTTCCTATTTCTGAGCTCTGCTCATATTGCCTTACTGCTTGAGTCCTCCATAATGCCCTCCTTCAGCACAGCTGTGATATCCTCTCTCCACCTCTTTTACCTTCTTCTCTATCCTGCCTGCAGCATCTGTATATTTAGTTACCAATCTTGCCTTTCCATTAACCAAGTCTCAGTAATAGCAATAATATCATACTCCCAGGTACTAATCCAAGTCCTAAGTTCATATGCCTTACCTATTACACTTAGAAAAGTACAGAGAACAGGCCCTTTGGCGCACGATGTTGTGCCGAGGTTTAATCCGAATGTAAGATATAATAACTTAACCTACACACCCCTCAACTCACTGCTCTCCATCTGCATGTCCAGCAGTCGCTTAAATGTCCCCAATGACTCTGTTTCCCCCATCACCACTGGCAACATATTCCATACATTCACAACTTTCTGCGTAAAGAAGCTACCTCTGACGTCTCCTTTATACCTTCCTCCTAATATCTTCAAACTATGACTCCTAGTTCCAGTCAGTCCTGCCCTGGGGAAAAGTCTCTGGCTATTGACTCTATCTATTCCTCTCATTATCTTGTACACCTCGATCAGGTCATCTCTCTTCCTCCTTCTCTCCAGAGAGAAACATCCGTGCTTAGTCAACCTTTCTTCATAAGGCAAGCCCTCCAGACCAGGCAGCATCCTGGTAAACCTTCTTTGCACCCTCTCCAAAGCCTCTGTATCTTTCCTATCGTAGGGCAACCAGAACTGGACACAATATTCCAAGTGTGGTCTCTTGTAGAGCTGTACCAAACCTCGCGGCTCTTAAACTAAACCCCCCTTTTAATGAAAGCCAAAACACCATATGCTTTCTTAACAACCCTATCCACTTGGGTGGCAACTTTGAGGGATCTATATACTTGCACACCCAGATCCCTCTGTTCCTCCACACTGCCAAGAATCCTGTCTTTAATCCTTTATTCAGCATTTGAGTTTGTTCTTCCTTAGTGGAGAGTGAGGAAGCAAAGATCCTCTCCAGTGGCTTAGCAACCTTCTTTCTCACTTCCCGGAGCAGCCTGGGATAAATCTGGTCTAGCCATGGGGACTTATTAATCTTAATGTTTGCCAAAATTTCCAGCACATCAACTTCATTAACCTTGATCTGGTCAAGACTGTATCCCAGCTCCTCAAAGTTCTCATTCACAACAAGTTCCCTTTCCCTGGTGAAAATCGAAACAAAAAACTCATTTAGGGCTTCCCCTATCTGCTCAGACTCCACAAACAAGTTCCCTCCGCTATCCCTGATCGGCCCTACCTTCTCCCTGATTATTCTCTTATTCCTCACATATGAGTAAAATAGCTTTGGGTTCTCCCTAATCCTTCTTGCCAACCCTTTCTCATGCCCCCTCCTGGCTCTCCTCAGTCCATTTCTGAGCTCCTTTCTAGAAAACTTGTAATCCTCTGAAGCTGTGCTAGATCCTTGCTTCCCCCACCTTACGTAAGCTGCCTTCATGCTTCTGACGAGAAGCTCCTCTGTTCCCATCATCCAAGGTTCTTTAATCTTACCCCTTCTTACCTGTCTCAGAGGAACAAATTTGTGCATCACTCGCTATAACTGCTCCTTAAATAGTCTCCACATGTCTGCTGTGCCCTTTTGTGAAACAATTGCTCCCAGTCTGTACTTCCCAACTCCTGTCTGATAGTGTCTTAACTTCCTTTTCCCCAATTAAATATCTTCCCTTAGTAACTGCTCCTTTCCCTCTCCAAGGCTATGGTAAATGTGAGGCAGTTGTGATCACTGTCACCAAAGTGCATCCTACCACGAGGTCTGACACCTATTCTGGCTCATTGCCGAGCACCAAATCCAAAATAACCTCTCCCCTCATCAGTCTATCTACATACTGAATAAGGAAACCCTCCTGAACACACCTGACAAAAACAGCTCCATCCAAACCACCTGCACTCAGGAGGTTCTAGTCGATATTGGGAAAGTTAAAGTCACCCATAACTACAACCCTGCTACATCTGCATTTTTCCAGAATCTGTCAGCCTATGAGTTCTTCAATCTCTCTACTGCTTTTAGGGGGTCTGTAGAAAATCCCAAATGCGGTGGCTGTTCCCTTGCTGTTCCTAACTTCCACCCATACTGACTCAGTAGACAAACCTTCCTCAACTACCTTCGTCTCTGTAATTGTGATGCACTCTCTGATTAGCAAAAAAATGCACTTCTTTCATTAAAACAAATGCTCTTCAGACCACCAGTCCCTTTGCGTTCATCATCTGCTCCCTCCCTACTTTTTTACTTAGAAGCGCTGACTTCATTATCTATTTCCCTACAGGCTTTAGTTACTACCTTCTTACTGTCCACTAACCTCCTCATTTGGTTCCCATCGCCCTGCCGCATTAACTTAAACTCTCCACAACTGCGTTAGCAAAAGCACCCCCTAGGACATTGGTTCCAGTCTGGCTCAGGTATAGACCGTCCGATTTGTAATAGTCCCACTTCCCCCAGAATCTGTCCCAATGCACCAAAAATCTGAACCCCTCCCTCCTGCACTATCTTTCAAGCTACACATTCATCCTGATTATTCTTGCGTTTCTACCCCGACTAGTACGTGGCACTGATAGCAACCCTGAGATTACTACCTCAGGTCCTACTTTTTAACTTGGCTCCTAACTCCCTAAATTCTGCTTGTAGGATATCATCCATTTATTAGCTATATCGCTGGTGACTATATGCACCACAACAGATGACTGTTCACCCTCCCCCTTCAGAATATCCTGTAGCCAATCTGAGACATCCTTGACCCGTGTACCTGAGAGGCAACATACTATGTTCGGGAGTCTCGTTAAGTCCCCTTAAGAATCTTGCATGTTTCAAAAAGAACATAGAACAGTACAGCACAGTACAGGTCCTATGGCCCTCGATGTTGTGCTGGCCTTTTATCCTACTCTAAGATCAAACTAACCTACATATCCTACATTTTACTATCATTCATGTGACTATCCAAGAGTCCCTTAAATGTCCCTAATGTATCTGACTCCCACCGCTGGCAGTGCATCCCACACACCAACACTCTCTGACTAAAGAACCGACCACTGACATCTCCCCTAAACCTTCCTCCAATTACCTTAACATTATGCCCCCCTCATGTTTGCCATTTCTGCCCTGGGAAAATGTCTCTGGCTATTCACTCTATACCTCTCATCATCTTGTACACCTCTATCAAGTCACCTCTCACCCTTCTTCACTTCAATGAGAAAAGCCCTCGTTCCCTCAATCTTTCTTCATAAGACATGCCCTCCAGTCCAGGCAGCATCCTGGTAAATCTCCTCTGCACCCTCACTAAAACTTCCACATCTTTCCTATAATGAGGCGACCAGAACTGAACAATATTTCAAGTGTGGTCTAACCAGGGCTCCACAGAGCTGCACCATAACCAAGTGGCTCTTAAACTCAATACCCCTGTTAATGAAAGACACCACACCATATACCTTCTTGACAACCCTATTAAATTGAGTGGCAACTTTGAGGGATCTATGGTCATGGACCTCAAGATCCCTCTGTGTCTCCACACTGCCAAGAATTCTGATTTAACCCAATAATCTGCATTCAAATTTGACCTTCCAAAATGAATCACTCTGCACTTGAACTCTATCTGCCATTTCTCAGCCCAGCTCTGCATCGTGTCAAGTTCCTTTGTAACCAATAACAGCCCTCCATACTATCCACAACTCCTCAAACCTTCGTGTCATCAGCAAAATTACGAACCCACCCTTCCATTCCCTCTTCCAAGTTATTTATAAAAATCACAAGGAGCAGAGGTCCCAGAACAGATCCCTGCGGAACACCCACTGGTCACTAAGCTCCAGGCTGAATACTTTCCATCTATTACCACCCTCTGTCTTCTATGGGCCAGCCAGTTCTGTGACAAACAGCTTTCTCTATATCCCATGCTTCCTTATTTTCTGAATGAGCCTACCATGGGGAACCTTATCAAACACCTTATCATAAACACCACATCCACTGCTCTATCATCACAATGGGTTTTGTCACATCCTCAAAGAATTGAATAAGGTTTGTGAGGCATGACCTGCCCCTCACAAAGCCATGCTGACTATCTCTAATCAAACTATGCTTTTCCAAATAATCATAAATCCTGTGTCTCAGAATCCTCGCCAATAATTCGTCCACCACCGACATAAAGACTGATTGGTCTGTAATTCCCAGGATTATCCCTATTCCCTTTCTTGTACAAGGGAATAAGATTTTCCATCACTACTCCAGTGGACAGTGAATATGCAAAGGTCATTGCACTTCCCTTGGTAACCTTGGGTATATCCTGTCTGGCCCAGGGGACTTATCTATCCTCATGTTTCTCAAAGTTTCCAGCACGCCCTCCTTCTTAACATCAACATGCTTGAGCATTTCAGTCTGTTTCACACTGTCCTTACAAATGACAAGGTCGCTGTCACTAGTGAATGCTGAAGCAAAATATTCATTAAGGACCTCCCCAATGTCCTCTGACTCCAGACACATATTCCCTCCACTCTCTCTGATTGGCTCTACACTCACTCTGGCCATTCTCTTGTTCCTCACATTAGTGTATTATGTATTAGGGTTTTCCTTAATCCTACCCGCTACAGCTTTTTCATGCTCCCATCTAGTTCTGCTAAGTCCATTCTACTGTTCCTTTCTGGCTACCTTGTAACCATCTCGAGCCCTTTCTGATCTTTGCTTCCTCCACCTTAAGTAAGCTTCCTTCTTCCTCTTGACTAGATGTTCCACATTTCTTGTCACCCAAGGTTCCTTGACCCTTACCATCCCTTCCTTGCCTCAGTAGGACAAACCTATTCACCACTCACAACAAGTGCTCCTTAAACAACCTCTACATTTCTGTCGTGCATTTCCCTGAGAATATCTGTTCCCAATTTATAATCCACAGTTCCTGTCTAATAGCATTTTAATTATTCCTCCCCCAGTTAAATACTTTCCCATACCATCTGCTCCTATCCTTTTCCATGGCATAGCAAAGGTCGGGGAGTTGTGATCACTGTCACTGAGATTCTCTCTGAGAGATCTGAGCATCTGATTCGTTGCCAAGCACCAAATCCAATATGGTCTCCCCTCTAGTTGGCCTATCTACATACTGAGTCAGGAATCCTTCCTGGACACACTCAACAAATTCTGCTCCATCCAAACTGTTTCCACTAAGTAGTTCAAATCAATGTTACAGAAGTTGAAGTTGAAGACAACAACCCTGTTACTTCTGCACCTTTCCAAAATCTGCCTCCCAATCTACTCACATTCTACTCATTTAGTAAGGCGTTTGGTAAGGTTCCCATAGTAGGCTACTGCAAAAAATATGGAGGTAAGGCATTGAGGGTGCATTGGAGGCTTGGATTAGAAATTGGCTGCTGGAAGAAGACAGAGGGTAGTAGTTGATGGTGAAGGTTCAACTTGGAGTGCAGTTACTAGCGGTGTTCCGCAAGGATCTGTTTTGGGACCATTGCTGTTTGTCATTTTTATAAATGATCTGGAGGAGGGGCTAGAAGGTTGGGTGAGCAAGCTTGCGGATGATACGAAAGTCGGTGGAGTTGTTGACTGTGAGGAAGGATGTGGCAGGTTACAGCGCGATATAGATAAGCTGCAGAGCTGGGCAGAAAGGTGGCAAATGGAGTTCAATGTAGGTAAGTGTGAAGTGATTCACTTTGGTAAGAGTAACAAGAAGATGGAGTACTGGGCTAATGGTCGGATATTTGGGAGTGTGGATGAGCAAAGGGATCTTGGTATCCATGTACACAGATCTCTGAAAGTTGCCACCCAGGTAAATAGTGCTGTGAAGAAGGTATATGGTGTACTGGCTTTTATTGGTAGAGGAATTGAGTTCCGGAGTCCTGAGGTCATGTTGCAGTTGTATAAGACTCTGGTGCGGCTGCATCTGGAGTATTGTGTGCAGTTTTGGTCGCCATACTATAGGAAGGATGTGGAGGCACTGGAACGGGTGCAGAGGAGGTTTACCAGGATGTTGCCTGGTATGGTAGGAAGATCGTATGAGGAAAGGCTGAGGCACTTGGGGCTGTTTTCACTGGAGAAAAGAAGGTTTAGGGGTGACTTGATAGAGGTGTACAAGATGATTAGGGGTTTAGATAGGGTTGACCATGAGAACCTTTTTCCACGTATGGAGTCAGCTATTACGAGGGGGCATAGCTTTAAATTAAGGGGTGGTAGGTATAGGACAGATGTGAGGGGTAGATTCTTTACTCAGCGAGTCGTGAGTTCATGGAATGCCCTGCCAGTAGCAGTGGTGGACTCTCCCTCTTTATGGGCATTTAAACGGGGCATTGGATAAGCATATGGAGGATAGTGGGCTAGTGTAGGTTAGGTAGGCTTCGGTCGGCGCAACATCGAGGGCCAAAGGGCCTGTACTGCGCTGTATTTTTCTATGTTCAATGTTCTACTCGTCCATGTCTCATTGCTATTGGGGGGTCTACAGAAAACTCCCAATAAAGTGACTGCTCCTCTCCTGTTTCTGAGCTCCACCCATACTGACTCAGCAGACAAACCCTCCTCGATGATCTCCCTTTCTGCAGCTGTTATACTATCCCTGATTAGCAATGCCACTCCCCCACTTTTTTCCCTCCCTTCCTATTCCTTTTGAAACATCTAAACTCTGGGACATCCAAAATCCATTCCTGGGCCTGTGATTTCCAAATCTCCATAATGGCCACAACATCATACGTCCAAGTACTGATCCATGCTCTGAGTTCATCCCCCTTATTCCTGACTCCTTGTGTTCAAATAGATACACACTTCAACCCATCATACTGACTGCAACTTTGCCCTATCAGTTGTCTATCCTTCATCACAAACCTTCTCCACACTGTATCTGCCTGTTCACTAGCTACCCCATCCTCTGATCCAGTTCACATTCCCCTGTCAAACTAGTATAAACCCTCCAAAAGAGCTCAAGCAAACCTCCCGCCCAGGATATTGGTGCCTTTCCAATTCAGGAGCAAACCTCCTTGTACAGATCTTACCTTCCCCAGAAGATATCCCGATGATCCACATATCTGAAGCCTTTCCTCCTACACCAGCCCTGCAGCTATCTGCACTTGCTCTCTGTTCCTAGCCTTACTGGCCTGTGGCACCGGTAGCAATCCTGAGATGATTACTCTGCTCATCCTGTTTTTTAGTTTCCAATCTAATTCCCTATATTCACCTTTCAGGTCCTCATCCCTTTCCCTACCAATGTCATTGGTACCAATGTGTACCACACGTCTGTTGCTCCTGACATGTAGATATAGTCCTCACCAGACTTCTCACATCATTCTCTCAGATTCCATGCTAAATCTACATTAAATAACACTCAGAAGAAGGGCTTACATGGATGATCTGTAATCTCATTAACCATGAAAGTATACTGAGCTCCATATCTGAGCCCAAATTCATCTTGGATACAATTGTTTCAGCATTTTGAAAGTTTCCTGTTTTAAACTGTTCAGGTCCAATAAAAATAACACCATATTTCTTTCTAATCTAATTCCATCCACACAGTTTACAATACTATCTAGCTTTATGTCATTGGCAAAAAGACCTGCTCATTACTTTTGGTCCCACGTAGAGGGAAAAATACAGAAAAACTCTCAGAATACTAGAAAGCCAAGGGACAAGTGAGAATGAGCAGCTAAAATAAATTAGTATTTTTAATTATAAAAAGAGCAACCCAACCAGACCCATCCACCTCCACCACACTCTATCCCTGTAACCCTGCATTTCCCATGCCTAACCCACGTAACCTGCATATCTTTGGACTGTGGGAGGAAACTAGAGCAGCCAGAGGAAACCCAGGCAGGCACATTTGGAAGTTATGTATAGTTCTAGTTGCCACATTATGAGGTGGATGTGAACACTTTAGAAAGGGTACTGAAGCGGTTTATCAGGATGTTGACTGATTTGGAGGACATTAGCTGGGATGAGAATTTTGGCAAAACATGGTTTGTTTTCACTTGAACATCAAATGTTGAGGGCAACCTTGATGGATGTTTACAAAATTATGAGAGACATGGATAGAACAAATCGTTGGAGTCTTTTTCCCAGGATACAAATGTCAATTACTAGAGGACATAGGCTTAAGGTAAAAGGGGAAAAGTTTAAAGGAGATGTGAGAGGCAATTTTTTTACACATGGGAGGTGAGTGCCTGGGATACGCTGCCAGAGGAAGTGGTGGAGGTGGGTATAATCGCAACGTTTAAGAGGCATCTTGACACATACGTAGTAGGCAGGGAATAGAGGGAAATGCACCACATAGAAGGAAAGGTTTTTCGTTTAGAAAGGCATCATGCCTCGGTGCAGGCTTGGTGGGCCGATGGCCTGTTCCTGTGCAGTACAGAATTGTTCTTTACCTTTATTATCTTTTTTAGCCCACTTTGCTGGATTCTGAATTTATCCCAGTCTTGAGGCCTATCACTAACCTTTGCCTTCTTATAGGTTTTTTCTTTTAGCTTAATAATTTCCTCAACTTCCTTTGTTAGCCCATGAGACCATAAAACATCGGAAGAGAAATTAGGTCATTTGCTCCATCTAGTCTGCACCACCATTCTATTGTGGCTAATAAGTTTCTCAACCCCTTTCTCCCACTTTGTCCCCTTGACAATGAAGAACCTATCTATCTTGTTCTTAAATATACTCAACGACCTGGCCTCCTCAGCATTCTGTAGCAATGAATTCCATAGATTTACCACACTAGCTGAAGACATTACAGCGCAGTACAGGCCCTTCAGCCCTCGATGTTGTGCCAACCTGTCATACCAGTCTGAAGCCCATCTAGCCTACACTATTCCATATTCGTCCATATGCTTGTCCAATGACAACTTAAATGCACTTAAAGTTGGCGAATCTACTACCGTTGCAGGCAAAGCATTCCATACCCTTACTACTCTCTGAGTAAAGAAACTATCTCTGACATCTGTCCTATATCTATCACCCCTCAATTTAAAGCTATGTCCTCTCGTGCTCGCCATCACCATTCTTGGAAAAAGGCTCTCCCTGTCCACCCTATCTAACCCTCTGATTATCTTGTATGTCTCTATTAAATCACCTCTCAACCTTCTTCTCTCTAATGAGAACAACCTCAAGGCCCTCTGCCTTTCCTCGTAAGATATTCCTTCCATACCAGGCAACATCCTAGTAAATTTCCTCTGAACCCTTTCCAAAGCTTCCACATCCTTCCTATAATGCAGTGACCAGAACTGTACACAATACTCCAAGTGCGGCCGCACCAGAGTTTTGTACAGCTGCAGCATACCTCATGGTTCCGGAACTCGATCCCTCTATTAATAAAAACTAAAACACTGTATGCCTTCTGAACAACGCTGTCAACCTGGGTGGCAACTTTCAAGGATCTGTGTAGCTGGACACCGAGATCTCTCTGCTCATCTACACCACCAAGAATCTTACCATTAGCCGAGTACTTTGCATTCCGGTTATTCCGACCAAAGTGAATCACCTCACACTTGTCCACATTAAACTCCATTTGCCACATCTCAGCCCAACTCTGCAGCTTATCTATGTTTCTCTGTAACCCACAACATCCTTCATCACTATCCACAACTCCACAGACCTTAGTGTTGTCTGCAAATTTACTAACCCACCCTTCTACGCCCTCACCCAGGTCATTTATAAAAATGACGAACAGCAGTGGACCCAACATCGACCCTTGCGGTACACCACTGGTAACTGAACTCCAGGATGAACATTTCCCATCATTTCTCCTCAACAACATTGTCATTTTCTGGAGGGAATACTGTCGAAAAATATTCATTTAGTGCTTCCCCTATCTCCTCTGACTCCACAGATAACTTCCCACTACTATCCTTGATTGGCCCTAATCTTACTCTCATCATTCTTTTATCCCTTAAATACCTATAGAAAGCCTTAGGGTTTACCCTGATCCCATCTGCCAACAACTTCTCATGTCTCCTCCTGGCTCTTCTGAGCTCTCTCTTTAGGTCTTTTCTGGCTACCTTGTAACCCTCAAGCACCCTAACTGAGCCTTCACATCTCATCCTAACATAAACCTCCTTCTTCCTCTTGACCAGAGATTCCACTTCCTTTGTAAACCATGGCTCCCGCGCTCTGCAGCTTCCTCCCTGCCTTACAGGTACATACTTAGCTAGGACACACAGGAGCTTTTCCTTGAATAAGCTCCACATTTCTGATGTGTCCATCCCCTGTAATTTCCTTCCCCATCCTATACTTCCTAAATCTTGCCTAATCACATCATAATTGCCTTTCCCCCAGCTGTAACTCTTGCCCAGTGGGATACACCTATCCCTTTCTATCACTAAAGTAAACATAACAGAATTGTGATCGTTATCACCAAAGTGCTCACCTACTTCCAAGTCTAACACCTGGCCGGGCTCATTACCCAGTACCAAATCTAATGTGGCTTCGCCCCTTGTTGGCCTGTCTACATACTGTGTCAGGAAGCCCTCCTGCACACACTGGACAAAAACTGACCCATCTATAGTACTCGTACTGTAGTGTTCCCAGTCAATATTTGGAAAGTTGAAGTCCCCCATGACAACTACCCTGTCTCTCTCACTCCTATCGAGGATCATCTTTGCTATCCTTTCGTCTACACCTCTGGAACTATTCAGAGGCCTATAGAAAACTCCCAACAGGGTGACCTCTCCTTTCTTGTTTCTAACCTCAGCCCATACTGCCTCAGTTGACGAGTCCCCAAACATCCTTTCTGCAACTGTAATACTGTCCTTGACCAACAATGCCACACCTCCCCCTCTTTTACCATCTTCTCTGTTCTTACTGGAACACCTAAATCCTGGAACCTGCAACAACCATTCCTGTCCCTGCTCTAACCATGTCTCCGAAATGGCCACAACATCGAAGTCCCAGGTACCAACCCATGCTGCAAGTTCACCCACCTTATCCTGGATGCTCCTGATGTTGAAGTAGACACACTTCAAACCAACTTCTTGCTTGCTGGTGCCATCTTGCGTCCCTGAAACTTGATTTCGAACCTCCCTACTCTCAACCTTTTCTATACCCGAACTACAATTTTGGTTCCCATCCCCCCCCCTGCTGGATTAGTTTAAACCCACCCCAATAGTCTTAGTGAATTTCCACCCCCCCCCCCCAGATATTGGTACCCCTCTGGTTCAGATGAAGACCATCCTGCTTTTAGAGGTCCCATTCAACCCAGAAAGAGCCCCAATTATCCAAGAATCCAAAACCCTCCCTCCTGCACCATCCCTGTAGCCATGTGTTCAACTCCTCTCTCTCCCTATTCCTTGCCTCACTAGCACGTGACATGGGCAACAAACCAGAGACAATAACTCTGTTTGTCCTAGCTCTAAGCTTCCATCCTAGCTCCCTGAATGTCTGCCTTAAATCCCCATCTCTCTCCCTACCAATGTCATTGGTGCCAATGTGGACCACGATTTGAGGCTGCTCCCCTTCCCCCTTAAGAATCCCAAAAACACGATCAGAGACATCACGAACTCTGGCACCTCGGAGGCAACATACCAACTGTGAGTCTCTCTCACCCCCACAGAACCTCCTATCTGTCCCCCTAACTATGGAGTCCCCAGTAACTACTGCTCTGCTCCTCTTCCCCCTTCCCTTCTGAGCAGCAGGGACAGACTCTGTGCCAGAGCCCTGTGCCCCACTGCTTTCCCCTGGTAAGTCATCCCCCCCAACAGTATCCAAAATGGTATACTTATTGTTGAGGGGAATGACCACAGGGGATCCCTGCACTGCCTGCCGATTCCCTTTCCATCCCCTGACTGTAACTCATTTGCCTTTTTCTTGTACCTGAGGAGTGACTATTTCCCTGCAACTCCTCTCAATAATCCCCTCTGCCTCCCGAATGATTCAAAATTCATCCAGCTCTAGGTCCAGTTCCCTAACGCGGTTTTTGAGGAGCTGGAGTAGGGTGCACTTCCCACAGACGTAGTCAGCAGGGACACTAGTAGTGACCCTTACCTCCCACATTTTGCAGGAGGAACATTCAACTGCCCTAACCTCCATTCCCACTGTTCTAAATTTCCAAAGAGTCTGTTGAAAAAAATAAGGAATTTAAAAAAACTCGTTACTTTACCAATTTGACGCACAGGTCCTTTTTTTTGGTTGGAGGAGGAGGAAGATGGGTGGGAGACACTACCCAAGTAGTGTTTCAGGTAAAGCAACCATCCCCTGACTGTAACTCATTTGCCTTTTTCTTGTACCTGAGGAGTGACTATTTCCCTGTAACTCCTCTCAATAATCCTCCTCCTCTTCATCTTGGTATCGTCTTGGTAATAGCCACCATATTCACCTCTGCCCCCAACTCTCTTGAATGTTTGGGATGTTACTTATGTCTTCCACCTTGAAGACTGACACAAAGTGCTTATTCAGTTCCTCAGCCACATCTTTATTCCCCACTACCACTTCTCCAACATCATTTTCCAGTGTCCCACTGTTCACTCTTGCCTCTCTTTTATATATCTAAGGAAACTTTTGCAATCTTCTTTTATTTTATTGGCTAGCTTAACCACATATTTATTCTTCTTCCTTCTTATTTCCTTTCCCGTTGTTTTTGTTGGTCTTTACTGGCTTTCCAATCCTTTGGCTTCCCACTGCCCTTTGTCACATTACATGTTTTCTCTTTTGCTTCTGTGCTGTCCCTGACTTCCCGGTCAGCCATGTTTGCCTTATCCTCCCTTTAATATGCTTCAACTCCTCCCTCATGCCCCTGTGGTTGCCTTTATTCAGCTGTAATACCGCTTATGTCAGTTTCCACCTACTCCCTCTCAAATTGCAGAGTAAATTCTACCATTAGATTAGATTAGATTACTTACAGTGTGGAAACAGGCCCTTCAGCCCAACAAGTCCACACCGACCCGCCGAAGCGCAACCCACCCATTCCCCTACATTCACCCCTTGCCTAACACTACGGGCAATTTAGCATGGCCAATTCACCTAACCTGCACATCTTTGGACTGTGGGAGGAAACCGGAGCACCCGGAGGAAACCCACGCAGACACGGGGAGAACGTGCAAACTCCATACAGTCAGTCGCCTGAGTCGGGAATTGAACCCAGGTCTCTGGCGCTGTGAGGCAGCATTGCTAACCACTGTGCCACCGTGCCGCCCACATTGTTGTGGTTCTGTTCGCCGAGCTGGGAGTTTTTCTTGCAAACGTTTCGTCCCCTGTCTAGGTGACATCTTCAGTGCTTGGGAGCCTCCTGTGAAGCGCTTCTGTGCTGATTCCTCCGGCATTTATACTGGTTTGAACCTGCCACTTCCGGTTGTCAGTAGCTGTCCGCTGCAGTGGCCGGTATATAGGGTCTATGTCGATGTGTCTGTTGATCGAATTTGTGGATGAGTGCCATGCTTCTAGGAATTCCCTGGCTGTTCTCTGTTTGGCCTGTCCTATAATGGTGGTGTTGTCCCAATCGAATTCATGTTGTTTGTCATCTGAGTGTATGGCTACTAGGGATAGCTGGTCGTGTCGTTTCGTGGCCAGTTGGTGTTCATGGATGCGGGTTGTTAGCTGTCTTCCTGTTTGTCCTATGTAGTGTTTTGTGCAGTCCTTGCATGGGATTTTGTAAACCACATTGCTTTTGCTCATGCTGGGAATTGGGTCCTTTGTCCTGGTGAGTTGTTGTCTGAGAGGGGCTGTTGGTTTGTGTGCTGTTATGAGTCCTAGTGGTCGCAGCAGTCTGGCTGTCAGTTCAGAAATGCTCCTGATGTATGGGAGTGTGGCCAGTCCTTTGGGTTGTGACATGTCCTCATTTCGTGGTCTTTCCCTGAGGCATCTGTTAATGAAATTGCGTGGGTATCCATTTTTGTTGAATACCTTGTATAGGTGTTCTTCTTCCTCTTTTTGTAGTTCAGGTGTGCTGGGCCCTTTTGAATAATGTCCTAATGCAACTTCATTTGTGTGTGTTGGGGTGGTTGCTTTCATAGTTCAGGACTTGGTCTGTGTGTGTGGCTTTTCTGTATACCTTCGTGGTGAATTCTCCGTTCGGTGTTCTCTGTACCATCGGATTCCTGTGAGTGTGGCGTTGATGATCCGGTGTGTGTTCTCTATGTCTGTGTTTTTTATGATTACAAAGGTGTCGTCCACGTATCTGATCCATAGTTTGGGTTGTAGTTGCGGTAAAACTGTTTTTTCTAACCTTTGCATAACTGCTTCTGCTATCAGTCCGGAGATCGGTGAGCCCATGGGTGTTCCGTTAATTTGTTCATATATCTGGTTGTTCAATGTGAAGTGTATTGTGAGGCACAGGTCTAGTAGTTTAAGTATGCCATCTTTGTTGATAGGTTCAGCGTCCTGTTGTCTGTTATGTATGTCCAGCAAGTTGGATATTATTTCTCTGGCTAGGGTTTTGTCAATAGAAGTGAACACAATTTCGTTAACAGACCAAACAGAGAACAGCTAGGGAATTCCTAGAAGCATGGCACTCATCCACGAATTTGATCAATGGACACATCGACATAGACCCTATATACCGGCCACTGCAGCGGACAGCTACTGACAACCGGAAGCGGCAGATTCAAACCAGTATAAATGCCGGAGGAATCAGCACAGAAGCGCTTCACATGAGGCTCCCAAGCACTGAAGATGTCACCTAGACAGGGGACGAAACGTTTGCAAGAAAAACTCCCAGCTCGGCGAACAGAACCACAACAACGAGCACCCGAGCTACAAATCTTCTCACAAACTTTAAATTCTACCATATTATGCCTCCTGAGGATTCCTTCATCTTAATCTCCCTTATCAAGTCTGCCTCATTGCACATCCCTAAATCCAATGTTGCCTGTTACCTAGTGAGTTGCACTACAAGCTGCTCCAAAATGCCATTTCATAGACAAAATACAAATGTCTTTTCTTGTGATCCACACCAACCTGATTTTCCCAGTCCATCGACATATTGAAATCCCCCATGATCACTGTAACCTTGTCTTTCTTACACACCTTTTCTATCTCCCGGTGTGTCTTATGCCCCATATCCTGACTACTGTTTGGATGCCTGGACATAACTCTCACTACGATATTTTAAACTTTGTGGTTTCTCATCTGTACCCACACCTATTCTACATCATTTGACTCTAGTTCATTTCACGCTATTGATTTAATTTAATTTCATTTCTTACTAATAAGGCACCTGCCTGTCATTTTGAGAGGATGTTTATCATAGAATATAGAACATATAACAGTACAGCACAGTACAGGCCCTTCTGCCCACGATGTTGTGCTGAATACTTATTTTAATCTAAGATCAACCTAACCCACACACCCCTCAACTTACTACCATTCTTGTGCTTGTCCAGCAGTCACTTAAATGTCCTTAATGTCTCAGACTCTACTACCACTGCTGGGAGTGCATTCCACACACTCATCACTCTCTGCACATAGAACCTACCTCTTACATTTCCCTTATACCTTCCTCCAATCACCTTAAAATTATGACCCTTCGTGACAGTCATTTCTGCCCTGGAGAAAAGTCTCTGACTCTCTACTCTATCTGTAGCTCTCATTATCTATACCTCTATCAAGCTGCATCTCTTCCTTCTTCTCTCCAGTGTGAAAAGCTCTAGCTCACTCAACCTCTCTTCATAAGACAAGCCCTCCAATCCAGGTAGCCTCCTGATAAATCTCCTCTGCATCCCCTCTAATGAGGCAACCAGAACTGAACACAATATTCCAAGTGTTGTCTAACTAGGGTTTTATAGAGCTGCAACAAAACCTCATGGTTTTTAAACTCAATCTCCCTATTAACAAAAACCAAAACACCATATTCCTTCTTAACAACCTTGTTAATTTGGGTGGCAACTTTGATCGATGCGCATGGACCCTAAGATCCCTCTGTTTCTCCATACTGCCAAGAATCCTGTCTTTAACCCCTGTATTCTGCATTCAAATTCAACTTTCCAAAATTAATCACTTTGCATTTATCCAGGATGAATTCCATCTGCCACTTCTCAGTCCAGCTCTGCATCCTGTCAATGTCTTATTGCAGCCTGCAATAATCCTCGACACGATGCACAACAACACTGACCTTTGTGTCATCAGCAAATCTACTAAACCACCCTTCCACTTCTTCATCCAAGCCATTTATAAAAACTTCAAAGAGCAGAGGCCGAAGAACAGATCCCTGCAGGACACCACTGGTCACCGATATCCAGGCAGAATATTTTCCATCCATGACCACTCACTGTCTTCTTTTGGCCAGCCAATTCTGTATCCAGACGGCTAAATTTTCCTGTATCCTATACCTCCTAACTTTCTAAATGTGCCTGCTGTGGGAAATCTTATCAAGTCCCTTATTGAAATCCACATACGCCACATCCACTACTCGACCTTCGTCAACTTGTCTCATCACATCCTCAAAGAACTCAGTAAGATTTGTGAGGCATGATCTGCCCCTCACAAAGCCATGCTGACTATCTTTAATCAAACTATGTTTTTGTAAGTAGTCATAAATTCTATCTCTCAGAATCCTTTCTAGTATCTTGTTTACCACAGATGTCAGACTGACTGATCTGTAATTCACAGGGATTTCCCTATTACGTTACTTGAACCGAGGAACAACATTCACTTCACTCCAATCATCCAGTAAGGAACAGCATTTGCATCTCTCAAATCATCATTGGATATTTAGCTCCCAGTCCTGAACCCTTGCAGATATACCCCTCTGTGATGCCCATTGCATCATACCTGCTAATTTCAATCTGAACCACCTTATTTCACAAACTGCGTATATTAGTTGGTTTACCTCTCTTTTAGAATCCTTCCGCCTCACTGGAATGTATTTTTGCTGAGAGTCATGAATTACCTCCTTTATGTCTGCCACTGCTTACATACTGCCATTTCTGCTAATTTATTTGCTCATTCATTTTAGCTAACACTATCCTTGTTTCACTATAATTCCCTTTCTTTCAGTTAAACAGTTGTTTCTGATCCAAAGTCCTCACTCTCAAACGGAATACTAAGTTCGATGATGTTATGGTCACTACTTCCTCGGGGTCTTTTATTCTGAGGTCATTTATTAAACCTGTCTCATTACCCAATACCTGGTTGGCTCCTTGACATATCGCTCCAGGAACTGTTCCCTTCTGCACTCAATGAATTTGTTGTCATGTCTACTCTTTCCAATGTGATTAACCCAATTAACATGAAGATTAAAGTCACTAAAGTTATTGCTCTATTCTTTTTATATTCTCCTATTTTTTGTCTTTTTTTAAATAGTTTTTCCTACAGTGTATGCACTGTTTGGGAACCTGTACACTATTGTTAACAATGTCTTCTTTATCTCTACTGAATGGACTCTATATCATCTGAGCTGAGACTATTTCCCACAACTGTTCTCAATTGAACCCCTGTTAACAGTATTATCCCACCACCTTTTCCATCCCTCCTGTCTTTCTGAAAGGTCAAATATACCCGAATGCTCTCAATTTTGTTATCCTTGTAACCATGTTTGCGTAATGGCTATGAGTTCACATTCATTACCTCAATTTTTATCTTCAGTTCATTGACCATTTCCGTAATGCTTCATGCATTAAGGTACAAACCATTTAAGTTTCTTTTATTAACAAATTTCCTGACATTTTTATGATTCTTTGGTGCAAGATGATATTTGCAAATTCTGTGACGTTACTTACTTGTCTGGTTTGAGGTCCCGATGCACAATGCCATAGTTGTGGAGATATTCTAATGCCAGAACTGTTTCTGCAAAGTACATCCTGGTCATGTCAACTGGCAAGGGACCAATATTCCTCAGGAGATTGGCACAGTCGCCACCTGAACACACACAAAGTGGGAGGGAGAATCAGTCAAACCCAGCATGTACGTCCTAATATTCATCATTTCCCATCAGCAACCTGCCCTGGTCTGAAGCTCTGGAGTTCCATCCTTGAACCCTTGAACCCTTCCATCTTCTTTTCTCTCTCCTCCTTCAAAACCAACCTTTTTAACCAGATGTTGGGCTTCTGTTCTATAATGGAGTCATTGAGCCATACAGAGTGGGAACAGACCCTTCGGTCCAACTCATCCATTCCAACCAGCTATCCTAAATTAGTCTAGCCCCATTTGCCAGCACTTGGTCCATAACCTTCTAAATCCTTCCTGTTCATACACTCATCCAGATGCCTTTTAAGTGTTGGGATTGTACTAGTCTCCACCACTCCCTCTGGCAGCTCATTCCATACATGCACCACCCTCTGTGTGAAAATGTTGCCCCTTAGGTCCCTTTTTATTCTTTCCCTCTCACTTTAACCCTATGCCCTCTAGTTATGAACTCTCCTATCCATGCCCCTCGTGATTTTATAAATTTCTAATAAGGAGAAAGTGAGGACTGCAGATGCTGGAGTTGAGGGTCGAAAATGTAGTGCTGGAAAAGCGCAGCAGGTCAGGAGGATTCCTGATGAAGGGCTTATGCCCAAAATATTGATTTTCTTGCTCCACGGGTGTTGCTTGACCTGTTGTGCTTTCCCAGCACTACACTCTAAACCTCTAATAACTTTGCCTCAAATTCTGCCTGCTGCACATTGTGTGAATTAGATGTGTAAAGGCTGTAAATACAAATGGAAAATGGAAAATACAATGGAGTCAGTTCATTTATTCAGCACTCAGTCCTCACACAGTCCCAAATATAGACTGGAAAAGATCCATCTGTGCTGTTCATGTTTCACTGAATTGATTGAGATTTCTGAAGAAGTGACAAAGAGGATTGATGAAGGCAGACTGGTGGACATTTCCCAAATGGTGTTCAGCAAGGCGTTTGGCAAGGTTCTGCACAGTAAACTGGTTGGTAACATTAGGTCACATAGAGTACAGGGAGAACTAGCTATTTGGATACAATTTTGGCTCAAAGGTAGGAGACAGAAGGTGGTGGAAGGCTGCTTCACAGACTAGACGCCTGTGTCCAGCGGTGTACAAGGATCGGTGCTGGGTCCACTGCTTTTTGTCACTTACATAAATGATTTAGATGTGAATATAGGAGGTATAGACAGTAACTTTGCGCGTGAGACTGAAATTTGTGGTGTAGTGGACAGCGAAGAGAGTTAACTCAGAGTGCAACAGAACCTCGATCAGATGAGCCAATAGATCGAGGTGTGGCAGGTGGAGTTTAATTTAGATGAATGTGAGGTGCTGCATTTTGAAAAGGCACATCAGGGCAGGACTTATACACTTAATGGTAAGGTCCTGGGGAGTGTTGCCAAACAGAAACCTTGGGATGCAGGCTCATATTTCCCTGGAAGTGGAGTTGCAGGTAGACAGGATATTGAAAAAGGTGTTTGGTACACTTGCCTTTATTTGTCAGTGCATTGAGTGCAGGAGTTGGGAGGTCATGTGATGGCTATACAGGACATTGGTTAGGCCACTTTTGAAATACTGCATTCAATTCTGGTCTCCCTCCTATAGGAAGGATGTTGTGAAACCTAAAAGGGTTCAGAAAACATTTACAAGGATGTTGCTGAAAATGTGTTGCTGGTCAAAGCACAGCAGGTCAGGCAGCATCCAAGAAACAGGAAATTCGATGTTTCGGGCCAGAGCCATTCCTGATGAAGGGCTCTGGCCCGAAACGTCGAATTTCCCGTTCCTTGGATGCTGCCTGACCTGCTGTGCTTTGACCAGCAACACATTTTCAGCTGTGATCTCCAGCATCTGCAGACCTCACTTTTTACTCGAAGATTTACAAGGATGTTGCCAAGCTTGAGGATTTGAGCTACAGAGAGAAGCTGGATAGGCTGGGGCTGTTTTCCCTGGAGCACCAGAGGCTGAGGGGTGATTTTATAGAAGTTTACAAAATCATAAGAGGCCTGGATAGGGTGAATAGTCAAGGTCTTTTCCCCAGAGTAGGGGAGTCCAAAACTAGAGGACACAGGTTCAAGGTGAGAGGGAAAAGATTTTTCATGCAGAGGGTGGTGTGTGTATGGAATTAGCTGCCAGAGGAAGTGGTGGAGGCTGGTACAATTACAACATTTAAAAGGCATCTGGATGGGTTTATGGATAGGAAGGGTTTGGAGGGGTATGGGGCGGGTGCTGGCAAATGGGACGAGATTAGTTTAGGATATCTGGTCAGCATGGATAAATTGGACCAAAGGGTCAGTTTCTGTGCTGTACAGCTCAATGAGTCCAGAGAGGGAGGAATTTATGTGCAGCTTCCTCTGGTCTCCCACTGTAACTTAGACATCAGCAGGTCTTGTTTTTGCCACAGAGATCGCGGGAACAGTGAAAATCCTCCGTCAGTTGCTACAGCCAAATTTGTAAAATGCAGTTTGTCAGAATCTTATTACATGTCCTGCAATAACCTTAGGCCTCAAAGAGTCTTAAAGAAACAGTAATTTTAAGTCACAATCATAAATTCAAAACATCCACTAAGATACACTCTTTGTATTCCCAGCATCCCCCTGCCATGTAACACCACATTGGGGTTTGCAAGTTACACCAAACCAGCTTCATGTTGTTCCATTGAATCAGTGTCACAGTCTAGATAAAGAGTTAGTAAAGGAGGATAATGGTCATACTCTCCACTCAGCCTTGTACTGGTTAGAGTAAAAATCATAAGCATATACCTCCTGAATCAACCATTCCTATTGTCTGTCAGTCTCTCCTTTTATATGTTCAAATAAATCCCCAATGACTGTCTTTACATTAAACAAAATTAACACACTGTTTCCCAGTTAACCTAGTGTTCTCCAGTGAAATCACACGAGCATTCCTGTGCTTTCACCTACTGCACTGGCATTGCCCTGTTACTCCAAACCAATCCCCGGCAATGGTGCGTCCTGTTATTCCATATTGGATTGCCTAGCTCCTCCACATTTCCCACCATTGCTTTTAATGTGACAAGCCTGTGACTGTATTTAATACACAGGGCCCATTATTGTACACATTCATTCCAATTTTCAGCTCATTCAAAACCTTAACATGGGGGGATGGGGCCAGGAGCAGTATGTATGTGGGAATATATGTGCCTCAATTACTGAAGGCAGCAGAACAGGGCAAGGGAGTGATTATTAAACAGTGCAGGATGCTGAACCGTCTTAAAAGGGACATTAATGAGAAGAGCAGGGTGGTTTGGATCAATTTGTATAAGACACTAGCTCAGTTTCAGCTGGGGTATTGTATTCATTTCTGGGCAACACAGATAGAAAGGATGAGATGAAATTGGAGAGAACGTACAGAAAGTTCACCATGATAATTTTGGAGATGAGGAACTTCAGTCGAAGATAAATTGAATTTGGAACAGTTTTCCTTGAAGAATGGTGAGAGGAGAGCTGATCAAGGTATTGATAATCATGACAGCTGAGAGGATAGATGGTGTGGAGAAATGTTTCTCTTGGCAGAAGGATTGGGAAGGAGAAGGCATAAAGTAATTAGCAAATGAAAAAAAATAGTGAAATGAAAATAAAGGTAAAGTGGTTAGGCTGTGGAATACCCTGTCTGAGAGTGTGGTAAAGGGAGGTTTAATTGAAGCTTTCAGACAGGAATTACAAGCTTTTTTGAAAACAAAGAAAATGGCATTAAATCAACTGCTCACTTGGATAGCCAACACTTTCTTTCTTTCTCCACTGTTAATAAACCTGTGATTTTGAAATTGAGTACAGGAGTGTTGGGTCTGTTCATAATTCCAGCGCTATGGCCAATGAGCTTCGATGACATTGAAAGTCCACAAAAAAATAGACAGTTCATGATGAGTATTACTCCAATGTCCTGTTATATTCCCAGACACGAGATCACAATAACAGCAAATGACTTGAGAGCTGGAGCCGATCCGCCAGCCACTTGGGCTCTTTGCTGTTTGCAATTCTCAATCCTTACCTTCTACATATTCCATCACCATGCAGAGGTGGCGCCTGGTCTCAAAGGAACAATACATACTGACAACAAATGGATTCTCAGCGAACGTCAGGATGTCACGTTCGACAAACATCTGCTGGATTTGATTTCTCAGGATCAGGTTGTGTTTGTTAACCTTCTTCATAGCAAATCGTTGCCTTGTTTCTATGTGCCGGACAAGATACACTGCTCTGGAAACACAGTCAGCTGGTTAAAATGGTTCCTTTATTCCAACTCACTGCAACTTTTCAATGGAAACAATTTCAAATGAATTGACCTACCCATATGCTCCATTACTGATCAATTTAATTGTCTCAAAATCATTCTCACCAGGTTTTGGACGCGGAATTGATGCTGCTCGACTCTAGTAAAACAATATTCATTGCATAAGAAATGATGATTCTGTCCTTATCAGAGATTGAGGAATTCAGCAAATGAGAACTGAAGAGAATTCGTACTGCCACAAAACTGGCGCCTTCTGTCTAAAATTTACCGTCCTCTCTTTTTCTCTCACCCCTCACCCTGTCCTGTTGCCCCTCATCTCGTATTGTTGTCTTTCCTGAATGTACCTATGCTGACCAAAAGGAAATGTAGCCGTGGCAAAAATGTAGGACATATAAGCTAAGCACCACATACTCCCACACCCAGGGATCTGAGCAATCAGCAGATAATGCTGCAAATGCTTTCGTGAAAAATTAATACTGACACAGAGAATGGGGATATTAAAAGCTTTTTCCATAGGTGCCAAAGGATCAGTACTGACTGTCCAACAATGCAGCATTCCCTCAGAACTGACTCTCTGACAATGCAGCACTCCCTCATTACTGACTCACCGACAGTGTAGCATTCCCTCATTACTGACTCACCGACAGTGTAGCACTCCCGCAGCACTGACTCTCTGACAATGCAGCACTCACTCAGCACTGACTCTCCGACAGTGCGGCACTCCATTAGTACTGACTCTCCGACAGTGCAGCACTCCCTCAGTACTGACTCTCCGACAATGCAGCATTCCCTCAGAATCTTCTCTCCGACAATGCAGCACTCACTTCGTACTGACCTGCCAATAGTGCAGCAGTCCCTCAGTACTGATCCTGAGACAGTGTGGCACACCCTCAGTCCTGAACTTCTGACAGTGCAGCACCCCCTCAGCACTGACCCTCTGACAGCGTGATCCTCCCTCAGTAATGAACCTCTGATACTGCAGCAGTCTCTCAGCCCCGACTCTCTGATATGTGGCATTCTTTCAGCACTGACCCTCTGACAGTGTAACACTCCCTCAGTACAGACTCATCAGCAGTGCAGCACTCCCTTAGCACTGACCCTTCGACAATGTGGCGCTCCCTCAGCACTGACTCTCCAACAGTGCAGTGGTCCCTTGGCACTGAGCCTCGCACAGTGCAGTACTCTCTCAGCACTGAGCCTCCCACAGTGCAGTACTCTCTCAGCACTGAGCCTCCCACAGTGCAGTACTCTCTCAGCACTGACCCTCCCACAGTGCAGTACTCTCTCAGCACTGAGCCTCCCACAGTGCAGTACTCTCTTAGCACTGACCCTCCCACAGTGCAGTACTCTCTCAGCACTGAGCCTCCCACAGTGCAGTACTCTCTTAGCACTGACCCTCCCACAGTGCAGTACTCTCTTAGCACTGACCCTCCCACAGTGCAGTACTCTCTCAGCACTGACCCTCCCACAGTGCAGTACTCTCTCAGCACTGAGCCTGATAATCTGTGCACTTGGATTAATCTGGGTGGGTTTGATTTACCATATTTGCTGCAGTCTCTGAAGTGTTTTTCAAAGTATACCCTTCTGACCCTCACATTTTTCCCCTTGCAATGTACTTTTCCCACTATTGGCACACCAATGTTGCATAGCATCAAAGGCTTATTACTAAAAGAAACAAAAATGTGCTCACATCCTGGGAATCTGATTTCTGCTGAGAGATTGTGTCTTCATCATCCAATGGAACAATTCCTGCGTGAACAAGATTGAGATGAAATACATCAGTTCTGACATTAACTGGAAGGTCTGTATATGTAATGATGGATACAGTGGCAAATAGGTGAAAAAGAATTAAATAGAGATTGTTGGAAAACTTCATTATTAAATATCCAATCATTGGTTGAAGTCCCCAGTATTACCTTGGAGTGGGTCCTTTGTCAGACCCAGCTGACTGATGATGTACCTTGGGATATCTGTCTTTATTCCTTGCCCAATTTTTGCATGACCCTCTGCTGCTTCCAGCAAATGATAAAACTCCTCAGGATCAAACTCCTGAAGAAAAACACAGAAATGTTATTCGATAACGTCTGCTGTTAGTGACGTCCATAAATTATTTGGAGGAAAACGTCGCTGTTCAAATTAGTAAGTTTGAGGATGATACAAAGATTGGTGGAGTTGCAGATAGGTGGATTGTCAGAGGGAACAGCAGGATATAGATCAATTGGAGGCATGGGCAGAAAAATGGCAGGTGGAGTTTAATCTGGACAAATGTTCAATGATGTATTTTGGAAAGTCAAGTACAGATGGAAATTATACAGTGAATGGCAGAATCCTTAGGAGCATTGATATGCAGGGAGCTGGGTGTTCAGGTCCACAGGTCACTGAAGGTAGATAAGGGAGTAATAAAGGCTTTTGGCATATTTGCCTTCATTGAAAGGGGCATTGAGTAAAAGGATAGACAAGTTACGCTGCAGTTTTATAAAAGGTTAGTTAGGCGACACATGGAATATTGCATACAGTTCTGGTCACCACACTACCAGAAGGATGTGGATGGTTTGGAGAGGGAGCAGAAAAAGTTTACCAGGATGCTGCCTATTATATGGGGATTTTAGCTATGATGAAAGGGTACATAGACTGGGTTTGTTTTCACTGGATCTCAGGAGGTTGAGGGGCGACCGGATAGAAGTTTATAAGATTGTGAATGGCATGGAGCGGGTGGAAAGTATGAGGCTTTTTCCTATGGTAGAGGGGTCAATTACTAGAGGACACAGGTTCAAGGTGTAAGGACAGAAGTTTAAAAAAGATGTGCGATGTCGGTTTTTCACACAAAGGGTGGTGAGTGCCTGCAACATGTTGCCAGTGGAGGTTGTGCAAGTATTCAAGGAGCACCAGCATACATTTATAAATAGGAAGGGAATAGAGGGATATAGATGCTACAAGTGAAGAGAGTTTTAGTATGGAAGGGTAAAATGTATGAGCAAAGGATTTGAGAGCCAAAGGGCCTGTTCTTGTGCTATATTGTTCTTTCTTTGTTCTTTGTAATAGCCACGTGAGGTAAATATGGCACTGTTCAGAGTCAGTGTTTATACAGCAGGGTAAGGATCACTTACTGTGTAACCGTACAGAGTCAGTGTTTATTCAGCAGGGTAAGGGTCACTCACTGTGTAACTGTACAGAGTCAGTGTTTATCAGCAGGATAAGGGTCACTTACTGGATAACCATACACAGTCAGTGTTTATACAGCAGGGTAAGGGTCACTCACTGTGTAACCGTACAGAATCAGTGTTTATTCAGCAGGATAAGGGTCACTCACTGTAAAACCATATAGAGTCAGTGTTTATTCAGCAGGATAATGGTCACTCACTGTGTAACTGTACAAAGTCAGTGTTTATTCAGCAGGGTAAGGGTCACTTGAGTGTAACCGTACAGAGTCAGTATTTATTCAGCAGGGTAAGGGTCTCACACCGTGTAACAGTACAGAGTCAGTGTTTATTCAACAGGGTAAGGGTCACTTGCTGTTTAACTGGACAGAGTCAGTGTTTATTCAACAGGGTAAGGGTCACTAACTGTGTAACTATGCAGTGTCAGTGTTTATTCATCAGGGTAACGGTCACTCACAGTTTAACTGCACTGAGGCTGTGTTTATTCAGCAGGGTAGGGGTCATTCACTGTTGAACTGTACAGAGTCAGTGTTTATTCAGCAGGGTAAGGGTCACTCACTGTATAACCATAAAGAGTCAGTGTTTATTCAGCAGGGTAAGGGTCACTCACTATGGAACCTTACAGAGTCACTGGTTATTCAGCAGGGTAAGGGTCACTCACTGTGTAACTGTACAGAGTCAGTGTTTATACAGCAGGATAAGGGTCACTTACTGGATAACCATACACAGTCAGTGTTTATACAGCAGGGTAAGGGTCACTCACTGTGTAACCGTACAGAATCAGTGTTTATTCAGCAGGGTAAGGGTCACTCACTGTAAAACCATATAGAGTCAGTGTTTATTCAGCAGGATAATGGTCACTCACTGTGTAACTGTACAAAGTCAGTGTTTATTCAGCAGGGTAAGGGTCACTTGAGTGTAACCGTACAGAGTCAGTATTTATTCAGCAGGGTAAGGGTCTCACACCGTGTAACAGTACAGAGTCAGTGTTTATTCAACAGGGTAAGGGTCACTTGCTGTTTAACTGGACAGAGTCAGTGTTTATTCAACAGGGTAAGGGTCACTAACTGTGTAACTATGCAGTGTCAGTGTTTATTCATCAGGGTAACGGTCACTCACAGTTTAACTGCACTGAGGCTGTGTTTATTCAGCAGGGTAGGGGTCATTCACTGTTGAACTGTACAGAGTCAGTGTTTATTCAGCAGGGTAAGGGTCACACACTATGGAACCTTACAGAGTCACTGGTTATTCTGCAGGGTAAGGGTCACTTGCTGTTTAACTGGACAGAGTCAGTGTTTATTCAACAGGGTAAGGGTCACTAACTGTGTAACTATGCAGTGTCAGTGTTTATTCATCAGGGTAACGGTCACTCACAGTTTAACTGCACAGAGTCAGTGTTTATTCAACAGGGTAGGGGTCACTCACTGTTGAACTGTACAGAGTCAGTGTTTATTCAGCAGGGTAAGGGTCTCTCACTGTATAACCATAAAGAGTCAGTGTTTATTCAGCAGGGTAAGGGTCACTCACTGTGTAACCGTACAGAGTCAGTGTTTATTCAGCAGGGTAAGGGTCACTCACTGTAAAACCATATAGAGTCAGTGTTTATTCAGCAGGGTAAGGGTCACTTGCTGTTTAACTGGACAGAGTCAGTGTTTATTCAGCAGGGTAAGGGTCACTCACTGTACAACCATATAGAGTCAGTGTTTATTCAGCAGGATAATGGTCACTCACTGTGTAACTGTACAGAGTCTGTGTTTATTCAGCAGGGTAAGGGTCACTTGCTGTTTAACTGGACAGAGACAGGATTTATTCAGCAGGGTAAGGGTCACTCACTGTATAACCATATAGAGTCAGTGTTTATTCAGCAGGATAATGGTCACTCACTGTGTAAATGTACAGAGTCAGTGTTTATTCAGCAGGGTAAGGGTCACTCACTGTGTAACCGTACAGAGACAGTGTTTATTCAGCAGGGTAAGGGTCACTCACTGTGTGACTGTACAGAGTCAGGGTTTATTCAGCAGGGTAATGGTCACTCACTGTGTAACTGTACAGAGTCTGTGTTTATTCAGCAGGGTAAGGGTCACTTGCTGTTTAACTGGACAGAGACAGGATTTATTCAGCAGGGTAAGGGTCACTCACTGTATAACCATATAGAGTCAGTGTTTATTCAGCAGGGTAAGGATCATTCACTGTAAAGCCATATAGACTCAGTGTTTATTCAGCAGGATAATGGTACTCTCTGTGTAACTTTACAGAGTCAGTGTGTATTCAGCAGGGGAAGGGTCACTCACTGTGTAACTTTACAGAGTCAGTGTTTATTCAGCAGGATAATGGTCATTCACTGTGTAACTGTACAGAGTCAGTGTTTATTCAACAGGGTAAGGGTCACTCACTGTGGAACTGTACAGAGTCTGTGTTTATTCAGCAGGGTAAGGGTCACTCACTGTATAACCATATAGAGTCAGTGTTTATTCAGCAAGGTAAGGGTCACTCACTGTGTAACCGTACAGAGTCAGTGTTTATTCAGCAGGGTAAGGGTCACTCACTGTGTAACTGTACAGAGTCAGTGTTTATTCAGCAGGGTAAGGGTCACTCACTGTAAAACCATATAGAGTCAGTGTTTATTCAGCAGGGTAAGGGTCACTCACTGTTTAACTGGACAGAGTCAGTGTTTATTCAGCAGGGTAAGGGTCACTTGCTGTTTAACTGGACAGAGACAGAATTTATTCAGCAGGGTAAGGGTCACTCACTGTATAACCATATCGAGTCAGTGTTTATTCAGCAGGGTAAGGGTCACTCACTGTGTAACCGTACAGAGTCAGTGTTTATTCAGCAGTGTAAGTGTCACTCACTGTGTAACTGTACAGAGTCAGTGTTTATTCAGCAGGGTAAGGGTCACTCACTGTGGAACTGTACAGAGTCAGTGTTTATTCAGCAGGGTAATGGTCACTCACTGTGTAACCATACAGAGTCAGTGTTTATTCAGCAGGGTAAGGGTCACTCACTGTGTAACTGTACAGAGACAGTGTTTATTCAGCAGGGTAAGGGTCACTCACTGTGTAACAGTACAGAGTCAGGGTTTATTCAGCAGGGTAATGGTCACTCACTGTGTAACAGTACAGAGTCAGGGTTTATTCTGCAGGGTAAGGGTCACTCACTGTGTAACCGTACAGAGTCAGTGTTTATTCAGCAGGGTAAGGGTCACTCACTGTGTAACCGTACAGAGTCAGTGTTTATTCAGCAGGGTAAGGGTCACTCACTGTGTAACTGTACAGAGTCAGTGTTTATTCAGCAGGGTAAGGGTCACTCACTGTGTAACTGTACAGAGTCAGTGTTTATTCAGCAGGGTAAGGGTCACTCACTGTGTAACTGTACAGAGTCAGTGTTTATTCAGCAGGGTAATGGTCACTCACTGTGTAACTTTACAGAGTCAGTGTTTATTCAGCAGGGTAATGGTCACTCACTGTGTAACTGTTCAGAGTCAGTGTTTATTCAGCAGGGTAATGGTCATTCACTGTGTAACTGTACAGAGTCAGTGTTTATTCAGCAGGGTGAGAGTCACTGTCTGTATCACTATGCCTATATGCAAGCATCTAATTTTGTATTCCTGACAACATGAGATGGTTTTGAAACTCACCAAACATTCAAGGAGTCGTGCTGGCCGGGCGATGACCATCAGCAATTTCCTGACCAACTGTGTAATGAACATGACTTCATCGCTTGCCGCCCTCTCATACGCCTGATTGACAGATGCAGAAAGTTTGAGAATGTCAGACACAGGCATCCACCCAAACATCGTCGACTCGGAGTTGCTGATGAGGGGTTTGCTGATTGGATGTTGTTTGGTATCTTCTCCATCATGGAGAGTAAAAGGTGTCAGGCTCAGTTCACAGAAAGAAGTTGGAGGGCTAGAGAGTTGTGAAGATAAGCTTGCTATGAGCTCACATCTGTCTCTGACCTTGCTTGGATTCTGAGGCACTGGTATATGGGTGTTTATGAATAGAATGTAATTAAGGGGCTGATGGTAGGGGTTAAGATCAGTTGGATTTTTGGGTATTGTATGAGTTCAGGGTGGGGCCGCGACAGTGGGTATCATTTATAGATTCCAATGACTGTGTCATGAGTCAAAAGATTTAATTTTAAGCCAATGGTCTGTCCCTCTTCCAGTCAAACCTCATTCTCTTTGCAGTCCCTCCTCTTGCCTACTGTCTTATCTGAACGTTTTAAAACCTGGCCGTCTGTTTCCTCTTCACCCAAGTTCCTTGTACTAGAAAGGGCCAAGGGCATAAGTTAAACCCAGCAACTGGAGGCTCCTGAGCCTTACCCTGCAGGACAGAAATTGTCAGCTGCCATAATCTAAAACACAATTATTTGACTTTTGGAAAGCTATCTATTAATAAATGACAGCCAACAGATTTATTAAAGCTAAGTGTGGCTTGACTTACTTGATTTCTGTTTTTGATGGAATGGGTTGCTGGAGTTAGCTGTTGATATGATGGTGATGGTGTTTGAGAAGAGGTTGTGTTTCAAACATCATGGAGGAATACAATGCCTCCCCCAGAGTTCAGTGTTGGGATCACATCTCTTTTTCAGACTTGTTCAGGGCTCGCGCCCAGACACAGGCAAAATTTCAAAATTTACAGAATGCATGAATTTTGGGAATGTAGAAAATGATGATGAGGACTGTTGGAGACTTCAGGACTCCAATAATAGACTTGATAACATGTGAAAACACATTGCAGATTAAAGCAGAGAAGTTTGTCTCTTTTGCCAAGGAACATTGGTATGGATCTGGAATCACATGTTGGCCAGGTCGGGTAAGTAGGGCAGATTTCTTTCTTTAAAGGGGGTTAGAGAACCAGATGGGTTTTTACATCAATCAGTGACAAATTCATGGTCACCTTGAGACTAGCTTTTCATTGCAGGTGACTGACACTAACCAGCACCTTCCCCACTGTACGATGTGAAGTGACACATTTTGAAATAATCATGAAAAACAATAAAAAACTGTAAATGAGTGTTGGAGTAGAGAGGCATAGAAATGTATTTCCAAGAGTATTTCAAGATGAAAGAGTGAAATGAGGATGTTGCAAAAAGCAATTGAGGATGTTTGATATATAATTTCAAATACTGAGTATAAAAACAATGGAGCTCTGCTAAACCTTTATATACGACTAGTTAAATCCCGTCTTGAATTTTGTATAAAATTCCTGGGACCACCATTTACAACCATCATCAAGACCTTTGAAAGTTTGAGTAAGATTTACTGGATTGTTTCCAAAGGGAGGAGAGAGACTGCAGGAGCTGGGTTTGTTTTCATGGTGAAAAACGTTCAGGGAGATTTAATCAAGGTGTTCAAAATCAGAAGTAGTTTTTATAGAATTAATCAAGAGAATCTGTTACCATTGGTAAATGATAGTGACTAGAGAGATAGATTTAAAATAATAGGTAAAAGAACCAGAAAGTAAGGGCTTAATAAAAAAAAACGTGAGTTGTTGTGATCTGGGGTGTGCTGCCAGGAATTGACTTGGAAACAGATTTACAAATAACTTTCAGAAGAGAAAGGGCGGCACGGTGGCACAGTGGTTAGCACTGCTGCCTCACAGCGCGAGGGACCTGGGTTCAATTCCCGCCTCAGGCGACTGACTGTGTGGAGTTTGCATGTTCTCCCCGTGTCTGCGTGGGTTTCCACCGGGTGCTCCGGTTTCCTCCCACAGTCCAAAGATGTGTGGGTCAGGTGAATTGGCCATGCTAAATTCCCCGTAGTGTTATGTAAGGGGTATATGTAGGGGTATGGGTGGGTTGCGCTTCGGCGGGTCGGTGTGGACTTGTTGGGCCGAAGGGCCTGTTTCCACACTAAGTAATCTAAAAAAAAAGAATTGAATACGTAGCTGAAAGAAAACAATGTGCAGGTATGGGAAAGAGCAGGGATTTGAGATGAATGGAATTCTATTTCAAACTCTACCCTTACCCCAGCTCAGCAGCTGCAGAGAACCGCATCCAATGCTTTGTTACTTCTTGACTTGATTATATCACACAGTCCTGACTGGTTTCCCACATTCTAAACCCCAAAAACCTGAAGTTATCCAAAACTTTGCTGCTGTACCCTAACTTACACCAAGTTTCAACGACAATAAGACCATAGTGGTTCTCAGTCCAGCAACAACTATATTTTAATGTTAATTTTTGTTTTCAAATCCCTCAGTAACCATATCCTCTCCATATCTTTATCATCCCCTTGAACTGCATGAGCCTCTTCGATCGCTGCTGTTTGAAATCTGGCTTCTTGAGTATCCTAGATTTTAATGCCTCTACTGTTGGTGGGTGTGCCATCAGCTGCCAAAGGTATAAATTCTGAAATACTTTCACTAAATTTCTCCACTGTCTATCTTTTTCTCCTCTAAGATGTACCTCAAAACCTAACTATTTGGCCAAGTCCGAATTACTCTTTTAATGTTACCGAAATAGAGACATGTTGCTGAAATAGCCTGATGTTGAACTCATCAGAACAAAAGGCAAGAATGCCAAGTTGCAAACTGTGACAGTAGTGAATACTAGAGGATAAAAGACTGCTGTTAGGCAGCGTAGTCACTGGACATTGTGTGCAGACAAAATAAATATGTTGTCGCTTTTGGAATTGCCCAAAAGCATAATACTGTAGTCAGACAGCACGGAAATTGACCCTTCAGTCCAACTCTTCAATGCCAATCAGACATCCCAATCTAACCTAATCCCATTTGTGAGCATTTGGTCAATATCCCTCTGGACCCTTCCTATTCACATACCCATCCAGATGCCTTTTAAATGCTGTAATTCTACCAGCTTCCACCACTTCCTCTGGCAGTTCATTCCATACACACACCAACCTCAGTTACCCCTCAGGACTTTTTAAAATTTTTCCCCTCTCACCTTAAACTTATGCCCTCTAGTTTTGGACTGCTCAGCCCTGGAAATAGACCTAGTCTACTTACCCTATCCATTCCCCTCCTGATCTTATAGCCCTCTATAAGGTCACCCCACAGCCTACGATGCTCCAGGAAAAATAACCCTAGTCTATTCATCCTGTCCCTCAAATCCTCCAACCCTGGCAACATCCTTGTAAATCTTTTATGAACCCTTTCAAGTTAACAACATCTTTTTAAAAGGGGCCTCATCAATGTCCTGTACAGCCAGAACATGACATCCCAATTCCTATACTCAATGCACTGACCAGTAAAGGCAAGCATTCCATCACATCCTGTCTACCTGCAACTCCACTTTCAAGGAACTATATATCTGCACCCCTCGATCTCTTTGTTTGGTAACACTCCCCAGGGCCCGACCTTAACTAAATATCCTGCCCTGATTTGTCTTACCAAAATGCAAAACCTCACATTTTTAAATTAAACTCCATCTGCCACTCCTCAGCCCATTGGTGTATCTGATCTTTGCTGTCCACTATACCTCCAATTTTGGTGTCATCAGCAAATGTACTAATCATACCTTGTATGTTCGCATTCAAATAATTTATATAAATGACAAAAGGCAGTGAACCCAGCATCAATCCTTGCGGCACACCACTGATCACAGACCTCCAGTCTGAAAAGCAACTCTGCAGCATACACTCTGTCTTCTACCTTCAAGCCAATTTCGTATCAAATTGGCTCATTTCCCCCTGGATCCCAAGTGATCTAACCTCGCCAAACAGTTGAGCAAGTAGAACTTTGTCGAATGCCTTGCTGAAGTCCATATTGACAACGTCTACCACTCGTGCCTTCATGAATGTTCTTTATTACCTCTTCAAAAAGTTCAATCAGTTTAGTGAGATGCAATTTCCCACACACAAAGCCATGTTGATCATCCCTAACCAGTCCTTGCCTTTCCAAATACATGTAAATCCTTTTCCCCAGAATCTCCTCCACAACCTACAACCACAACTCACCAGCCTATAGTTCCCTGACTTTTCCTTACAATCTTTCTGAAATAATGGCACCGCAGGAGTCCACCCTCGGATGACTATCTTTGTGGGGTTTGCACATTCTCTCTATGCCTGTGTGGGTTTCCTCCGGCTGCTCCAGTTTCCTCCCACAGTCCAAAGATGTGCTGGTCAGGTGGATTAGCCATGGTAAATTACCCAGAGTGTGCAGGGACATGCAGATTAGGTGGATTAGCCATGGAAAATGCAGAATTACAAGGATAGGATAGTAGTGTGAGTCTGGATGGGATGCTACTCGGAGTGGAGGTGTGGACTCGATGGGCTGCAGGATGTGCTTTCCACATGATAGGGATTCTATGTTTAGTCATCCTCCAGTCTTCTGACACCTCACCCACAGCTGTCAATTATATAAATATCTCAGCAAGGGACCTAGCAATTTCTCCCCTAGCTTACCCCAGAGTTCAGGAATACACCTAACCAGGTCGGAGGGATTTATCTAACCGTATCCATTTTAAGACCTCCATCACCTCTCTCTCTGTAATATGGACACTATTCACAGCATCACTATTTATTTCCATGTCCCTCGACACAGTAAATACTGACATGAAATACTTGTTTAGTATGTCACCTATGTCTTGTAGTTCTACACATAGATGGCTGCGTTGATCTTTAAGGGGCCCTATTCTCTCCCTAGTTACTTTTTGCCCTTAATGTATTTGTAGAATCTCTTTGGATTCTCTTTAACCCTACTCCCCAAAGCTATCTCATGTTCCTTTCTTCCCTTCCTGATTTCCTTCTTAAGTTTAATCCAACTGTACTCCTCCAGGGATTCACTTGCTCTCAACTGTCTAGACCTGACATATAACTCTTTTTTTATGATCAATGCCTCAATTTCTCCAGTCATCCAGCATTCCCTACACTTACCAACCTTGCTCTTCATATTAACAGGAACATACTGTATCTGAACTCTCGTTATCTCATGTTTGAAAGCTTCCCACTTCCCAACTGTCCCTTTGCCTGCAAATAGTCTCCCCGATCAACTTTTGAAGGTTCTCACCTAATATCATTAAAATTGGCCTTATTCCAATTTACAACTTCAACTTTTTGACCAGGTCTACCCTATTCCATAACTATTTTAAAGTTAGTAGAATTATGATCACTGGCCCCAAAGTGCTCCCCCATTAACAGCTACCTTCCTCCCAGCCTCACCACCACCCTCCTATTTATCTCTCAGCCCCATCCCCTCCCACATTCCTGATGAAGGGTTTATGCCAAAACGTTGATTCTCCTGCTCCTCAGATGCTGCCTGACTGGCTGTACCACTTTCCAGTACCACATTTTTTGATTCTGACTTTCTACATCTGCACTCCTCACTTTCTTCCCTCACTAATGATGTGGAGGAGCTGGTGTTGGACTGGGGTGGATAAAGTTAAAAATCACACAAACCAGGTTATAGTATTTGGAAGCACTAGCTTTCGGAGCACAGCTTCTTCATCAGGTAACTGTGGAGCAGGGCCATAAGACACAGAATTTATAGCAAAAGATTATAGTGTTATGCAACTGAAATGATATATTGAACAAATCTAGATTGCTGTTAAGTCTTTCATCTTTTAGAATGGGTTCCAGGTTTCCATTCATTAATATGTAAATCTTAGAACTTCTTTAAGTTACATTCTCGAGATGACTTAAGGTTTATAACAAAAGGTGACATCTCAGCTCAGACAATGTATTAAAGGTGTGAGGTTAGAGTCTGTCTGTATTCCAATCTGGCTCTATTTCCAAAGTGGAGAAAGTGAGGACTGCAGATGCTGGAGATCAGAGCTGAAAATGTGTTGCTGGAAAAGTGCAGCAGGTCAGGCAGCATCCAAGGAACAGGAGAATCGACGTTTCGGGCATAAGCCCTTCTTCAGGAATGAGGGAAGTGTGTCCAGCAGGCTAAGATAAAAGGTAGGGAGGAGGGACTTGGGGGGGGTCGATGGAGATGCGATAGGTGGAAGGAGGTCAAGGGGAGGGTGATAGGCTGGAGTGGGGTGGGGGCAGAGAGGTCAGGAAGAAGATTGCAGGTTCGGAAGGCGGTGCTGAGTTTGAGGGGTTTGACTGAGACAAGGTGGGGGGAGGGGAAATTAGGAAACTGGAGAAATCTGAGTTCATCCCTTGTGGTTGGAGGGTTCCCAGGCGGAAGATGAGGCGCACTTCCTCCAACCGTCGTGTGTTATAGTCTGGCGATGGAGGAGTCCAAGGACCTGCATGTCCTTGGTGGAGTGGGAGGGGGAGTTAAAGAGTTGAGCCACGGGGTGGTTGGGTTGGTTGGTCCGGGTGTCCCAAAGGTGTTCTTTGAAACGTTCCGCAAGTAGGCGGCCTATCTCCCCAATATAGAGGAGGCCACCTCTATATTGGGGAGACCTCACATTTCAGAGAACACCTCTAGGACACCCGGACCAACCAACCCAACCACCCCGTGGCTCAATACTTTAACTCCCCCTCCCACTCCACCAAGGACATGCAGGTCCTTGGACTCCTCCATCGCCAGACCATAACAACACGACGGTTGGAGGAAGAGCGCCTCATCTTCCGCCTAGGAACCCTCCAACCACAAGGGATGAACTCAGATTTCTCCAGTTTCCTCATTTCCCCTCCCCCCACCTTGTCTCAGTCGAACTCAGCACCGCCTTCCTAACCTGCAATCTTCTTCCTGACCTCTCTGCCCCACCCCACTCCAGCCTATCACCCTCACCTTGACCTCCTTCCACCTATCGCATCTCCATCGCCCCTCCCCCAAGTCCCTCCTCCCTACCTTTTATCTTAGCCTGCTGGACACACTTTCCTCATTCCTGAAGAAGGGCTCATGCCCGAAACGTCGAATCTCCTGTTCCTTGGATGCTGCCTGACCTGCTGCGCTTTTCCAGCAACACATTTTCATCTCTATTTCCAAAGTAGAAATTTATATAATATTGTATGGATTGACTGCCTGCAATTTGTGCACTCACGCTCTTAAATACTCACAAACTCACACATAAACCCACCCATGTATACACTCTCTCACAGGCTTGTACTCCAGCACACTCACACACATATACTTTACCGAGCATGAACACACGCAAACACACACTCTCATTCACACACTCACACTCTCTCTCCCTCTCTCTCTCTCCTATGCATGCATATACACATCTAAGTCTATGGGGTGAATTCGTATTTACAGAATTTTATTTGCAAATACATTCTATTTTACTCAAAAAGCACACAATCTGCAGGCAGTCAATCATGTAATATTTTATAAATTCCACTTTGGAAACAGAACCAGTCTGACTCAAGATTGGGATACAGACAGACTCTAACCTCACACCTTTAATACATTATCTGAGTTGAGATGTCACCTTTTTTTTATAAACCTTATATCATCTCGAGAATGTGACTTAAAAGAAGTTCTGCAATTTACATATTAATGAATTGAAACCAGCAACCCATTCTAAAAGATGAAAGACTTAACAACAATTTTGGTTTGTTCAATATATAATTTCAGTTGCATGACACTGTAATCTTTTGTTATAAATTCTTTGTCTTAAGATCTTGTTCCACAGCTAACTGATGAAGGAGCAGTGCTCTGAAAGCTCGTGCTTCCAAGTAAACCTGTTGGACTGTAACCTGGTGTTGTGTGATTTTTAACTTTATCCCCTCACTAACACTTCGGTCACTTGCCCTGCCCTTGTTTTCCAAAAGAAGCAAGCGGAGCCAAAAGTTACGAAATGCTTTCTCCATGACAATGCCTAGACCATTCAAATTTAACTTGCCAACCAATCAATACCTTTTGTACTTGTCATACAAATTGTTGTTAAGATTTAAAAATTGGCTTTTTTATGTCTCCTGATGAGTGCTCAGGGAAAAGCTTTGGCAATGTGTCTCACATTAACTTTGGGCTTGACTGAACTGGCCTCGACTGGACCAGCCTTTGCTCAGCTGGCTTGGACTACCTTGGACTGGGTTGGCCTGCAGAGCTGGTTTGGACTGGGCTGGGTTAGGTTGCCTTGGGTTAGCCTGGCATAGGCTAGTTTGGGGTAGTTTAGGTTGGTTTGGGCTGGCCTTACCTGTTTTGAGCTAGTTTGGCCTGGCCTGACCTGGGTTAGATTTGATTTGGCTAGTCTGGGCTGGTTTGGACTGGGTCGAGCTACTTTGGACTGGAGTCGGCTGGTTTGAGCTTGTTGGGACTGGGTTGGGCTGGGCCAGTGTTGGCTTGGACCAGTTTAAGCTGGTTTGCGCTGGTTTGAACAAGGACTCACATCCTGCAGCATCTTCTCCAAGTTTTCCTGTAACTCGAGAAAGTAGCGGGAAGTGATGAGGGCATTTTGTGATTTCTCCAGACAGTCTCGGGCCAGTTCGATGATCTGATGGTGGATGAACCCAAGCACTCCATCTGCAAGTGGCAGGACACTGTTGGGCGAAAAGCTGCTGATAATGTCGTGAAGTCGTTCCTCCATCTGAACCGTGGCCTATCACCAGTGAAACAGAAAAACCATTAAGGTAATGGCCATTTCTAGTAAGCAGACAAAACATGAGAAAATAAAACATATCCCAGCAGAGACCAGTAAGGACAACAGTGGAATTTTTGGCAAGACTTTGCAGTCACCCTTTTTCTCTATCAATAATACATCAGAGACATAGACTGAAATCCAGGAGGTGAATGGCTGATAGCATTAACTGGCACCATAGTCAGCAGCAGACAATCAGGTAAAGGACTGTTCCTCAGTGACAGAAGTTAGAATTACTGCTGCTTACAACCTGCGTCAATAATTTGAGCTTTGAAATCAAAGAAACAGATGAATATTACCAGAGATCAGCTACATATCAAAGTTGGGGAGTTTCATAGAGCGGTTCCCTTGCGGTGGGAACAGGGAGGTGACTACAATTCAATCTATGTCCTTTTCCCTTAGGTAGCTCACCTTAGGAAAGCGTTCTTTGTAAACATGGTTCATCATCACAATCTCATTGTCGAAAGAGACTGATGACCGGCCAGGGCTGTGAGAAAATAGAAATATTCAAATGTTTTGGATGTTAGATACAGCTGCTATAATATAAGCTACAGGGTGAAAATGAATCCCGACCTGAAAGACAGAGGGAGCAAAAAGGTACAGAGTGAAAGGGTACCTTACCTTGTGACTCCCCCTAATGTAAGGGATAGAGCTTTGCTGATTCTTGGCCAATTGAAGCCCTTCAATAGCTAATGAATGGCTAACTAAAGGCCTCTACTCACCATCATTGACAGGAAAGCTGATGGTCTGTGGCCTTGGGGGGGGATCCTCTGAGTCAAGTACCCTGTACTCAAGCAGCACAAGTCACGCCAACGGTAAAACATTACCACCCTTAAAACAGCCTTGGCCCGCTTCACTAACCCTGGCAAGGCAGCTCATTGATGGGGTACTTCAGGCTTCCTTCAGTACCATTAGTGACCACAGTTCTTGGAAGCATGGTTGGTACGGAGGAGTTGCCTCATCAAGTATTCATTAAGCACAGGAGGAGGCTTTGCAATCTGTCAAATACATAGCGGTTCTCTGAAGAGTAATCTAGTCACTTCTACTTAGGCGTCCATATCAACATGCAAGTTCAATTCCCTCAAAGCCTTATAGAACATGGAACAATCCAGTGCAGAACAGGCCCTTCAGCCCTCGATGTTGCTCCGACCTGTGAACTATTCTCAGCTCGTCTCCCTATACTATCTCAAAGTCATCCATGTGCTTATCTAAGGATTGTTAAGAAGGTATACAGTGTTTTAGCTTTTATTAAGAGAGGGATCAAGTTCCGGAACCATGAGGTTATGCTACAGCTGTACAAAACTCTGGTGCGGCTGCACTTGGAGTATTGTGTACAGTTCTGGTCACCACATTGTAAGGAGGATGTGGAAGCTTTTGAAAAGATGCAGAGGAGATTTACTAGGGTGTTGCCTGGTATGGAGGGAAGGTCTTATAAGGAAAGGCTGAGGGACTTGAGGCTGTTTTCGTTGAAGAGAAGAAGGTTGAGAGGTGACTTAATAGAGACATATAAGATAATCAGAGGGTTAGATAGGATGGACAGGGAGAGCCTTTTTCCAAGTATGGTCACGGCGAGCACGAGGGGGCATAGCTTTAAATTGAGGGGTGATAGATATAGGACAGATGTCAGAGGGAGTTTCTTTATCAGAGAGTAGTAAGGGTATGGAATGCTTTGCCTGCAACGGTAGTAGATTCGCCAACTTTAAGTACATTTAAGTCATCTTTGGACAAGCATATGGACGAATATGGAATAGTGTAGGTTAGATGGGCTTCAGATTGGTATGACAGGTCAGCACAACATCGAGGACTGAAGGGCCTGTACTGCGCTGTAATGTTCTATGTTCTATGTTTAAATCTCCCTAATGTGGCTGAGTTAACTACATTGGCAGGTAGGGCATTCCACGCCCTTACCACTCTCTGAGTAAAGAACCTGCCTCTGACATCTGTCTGAAATCTATCACCCCTCAATTTGTAGCTATGCCCCCTCTTACAAGCTGATGTCATCATCCTTGGAAAAAGACTCTCACTGTCTACCCTATCTAATCCTCTGATCATCTTGTATGTCTCCTTCAAATCCCCCCTTAACCTTCTTCTTGTCAATGAGAAAAGACTCAAGTCTGTTGTGGCTCTGCTCGCCGAGCTCGAAGTTTTTGCTGCAAACGTTTCGTTCCCTGGCTAGGGAACATCATCAGTGCGGTGGGAGCCTCGTGTGAAGCGCTGCTTTGATGTTTCTTCCGGTATTTATATTGGTTTGTTCTTGCCGCTTCCGGGTGTCAGTTTCAGCTGCAGTGATTTGTATCTGGGGTCCAGGTCGATGTGTCTGTTGATGGATGTTCTTGCCGTTTCCGGGTGTCAGTTTCAGCTGTAGTGGTTTGTATATGGTGTCCAGGTCAATGTGTCTATTGATGGAGTTTGGGGATGAATGCCATGCTTCTCAAGTCTCTCAGCCTTTCCTCATAAGACCTTCCCTCCAGACCAGGCAACATCCTGGTAAATCTCCTCTGCACCTTTTCCAATGCTTCCACATCCTTCCCTACATATGGCAAGCAGAACTGTACACAATATTCCAAGTGTGGCTGTACCAGCGTTATGTACAGTTGCAGCGTGATATTGTGGCTCCTGAACTCAGTCCCTCTACCAATGAAACCTAACACACCATATGCCTTCTTAACAGCACTATCCACCTGGGTGGCAACTTTCAGGGATCTATGCACATGGACCCCAAGATCCCTCTGCACGTGCACGCTACCAAGAATCTTTCCATCGACCCAGTACTTTGCCTTCCTGTTATCCTTCCCAAAGTGCGTCACCTCACATTTAGTTGCACTGAACTCCATTTGCCACCTCTCAGCCCAATTCTGCAGTTTATCCAAGTCCCCCTGCAACCTGTAACATTCTTCCACACTGTCCACTACTCCACCGACTTTACTGTCATCTACAAATTTACTAATCCATCCACCTCTGCCTGCGTCTAAGTCATTTATAAAAATGACAAACAGCAATGGTCCCAAAACAGATCCTTGTGGCACACCACTAGTAACCGGACTCCAGGCTGAATATTTTCCGCCACTTGCTGCCTTCTTTCAGAAAGCCAGTTTCTCATCCAAACTGCTAAATCACCCTCATTCCATGCCTCTGGATTTTCTCCAACAGCCTACCATGTGGAATCTTATCAAAGACTTCACTGAAGTCCATGTATACCACATCAACTGCCCTACCCTCATCTACTGCTTGGTCACCTTCTCAAAAAACTGAATGAGGTTTGTGAGACACGACCTGCTCTTGATGAAACCATGTTGACTATCTGAAATCAAATTGTTGCTTGCTAGATGATTATAAATCTTAGCTCTTATAATCCTTTCCAAAACCTTTCCTCCAACAGAAGTAAGGCTCACTGGTCTATAATTACCTGAGTCATCTCTACTGCCCTTCTTGAATAAGGGCACAACATTTGCAATCCTCCAGTCCTCTGGTACCAAACCTGCAGACAATGATGACTCAAATATCAAAGCCAAAGCCTCTGCTATCTCCTCTCTAGCTTCCCAGAGAATCCTCTGACAAATCCCATCTGGCCCAGGGAACTTGTCTACTTTCACTCCTTCTAGAATTGATAATACCTCTTCATAACTAACCTCGATCCTTTCTAGTCTAATATCTCGTACCTCATTCTTCTCCTCAACAATACTCTCCTTTTCCTGAGTGAACACCGATGAGAAATGTTCATTCAACACCTCTCTGATCTCCACAGGGTCCACACTCAACTTCCCACTTCTGTCTTTGACTGACCCTATTCCTACCCAGTCATCCTTTTATTCCTCACATACCTGTAGAAAGCTTTAGGGTTCTCCTTTATTCTATTTGCTAAAGACTGCTCGTGTCCTCTCTTTGCTCTTCTTAACTCTCTCTTTAAATCCTTCCTCGCTGATCTGTAACTCGCCATTGCCTCATCTGTACCATCTTACCTCATCAAGACATAAGCCTCCTTCTTCTGTTTAACAAGAGATGTAATTTTTGTTGTAAACCATGGTTCCCTTACCTTATCACTTCCTCCCCGCCTGACAGGGACATACCTATAAAGGACACGCAATATCCGTCCCTTAAATCAACTCCTCATTTCCATTGTCTGCATCCCCTGCATTTTGCTACCCCATTCTATGCATCCTAATTCTTGCCTAATCGAATTATAATTGCCCTTGCCCCATCGATAAAGGATGTACCTATGCCTTTCCATTGTTAAACGAAACGTAACTGAATTTATCCAAATAGTTCTTTAGCAAGGTTAGATCTCACAGAATACAGGGAGAACTAACCATTTTGATATAGACTTGGCTCAAAGGTAGAAGACAGAGGGTGGTGGTGGAGGGTTGTTTTTCAGACTGGAGGCCTGTGACCAGTGGAACGCCACAAGGATCGGTGCTGGGGCCTGTACTTTTTGTCATTTACATAAATGATATGGATGCGAGCATAAGAGGCGCAGTCAGTAAGTTTGCAGATGACACCAAAATTGGAGGTGTAGTGGACAGTGAAGAGGGTTACCTCAGATTACAACAGGATCTGGACCAGATGGGCCAATGGGCTGGGAAGTGACACATGGAATTTAATTCAGATAAATGCAAGGTGCTGCATTTTGGGAAAGCAAATCTTAGCAGGACTCATACACTTAATGGTAAGGTCCTGGGGAGTGTTGCTGAGCAAAGAGACCTTGGAGTGCAGGTTCATAGCTCCTTGAAAGTGGAGTCGCAGGTAGATAGGATAGTGAAGAAGGCGTTTGGTATGCTTTCCTTTATTGGTCAGAGTATTGAGTATAGGAGTTAGGAGGTCATGTTGCAGCTGTGCAGGACATGTGTTAGGCCACTTTTGAATATTGCGTGCAATTCTGGTTTCCTTCCTATGGGAAAGATGTTGTGAAACTTGAAAGGGTTCAGAAAAGATTTACAAGGGTGTTGCCAGGGAGAGGCTGAACAGGCTGGGGCTGTTTTCCCTGGAGCGTTGGAGGCTGAGTGGTGACCTTCTTGAGGTTTACAAAATTATGAGAGGCGTAGATAGGATAAATAGGCAAAGTCTTTTCCCTCGGGTTGGGGAGTCCAGAACTGGAAGGCATAGGTTTAGGGTGAGAGGGGAAAGATATAAAAGAGACCCAAGGGGCAACATTTTCACACAGAGGGTGGTACGTGTATGGAATGAGCTGCCAGAGGAAGTGGTGGAGGCTGGTACAATTGCAACATTTAAGAGGCATTTGGACGGGTATATGAATAGGAAGGGTTTGGAGGGATATGGGCCGGATGCTGGCAGGTGGGATTAGATTGGGTTGGGATATCTGGTCGGCATGGACGGGTTGGACCGAAGGGCCTGTTTCCATGCTGTACATCTCTATGACTCTATCTCTATTTCCACTGTCCTGATGAGCAGTAAGTTGCAGGTCATAATCACATGCTACTTAAAAAAAATTCCAACTCTTATCACTCTGCTTCACATTAATTTTGAGTCTCCCTTTACCATCAACTAGAATAGATTGTTTCTGATTATTAAAGACTGTCATACACTTCAACTTATTAAAGACTGTCATACACTTTTACACCTCAATCAAACCTTCTCTCAATCTTCTTTGCTTAACGGAGACCATGCCCCAAATGCCCAATCTGATGTGATAGTTAAAATCAGAGAATCACAGGATTTTAAAGAACAGAATGAGGCATCTTCAGCCAATTTTGTTTGTATCGGGTCCCGAAAGAGCTTGTCCTATCCTCCAGCCCGATCTTCATAGCCTTCAAATATACATCCACATTTCTTTGAGACCTCCTTTGGAATCTGCCTCCATCACTCTCCCAGGCTATTCATTCTAAATCTTAATAACTATCTGAGCAAACAAGTTTATCTTCACCTCATTTGTAGCTCTTCTTTTTCAGAAGATAGTCTTCCCTCTTGAACAACTGAATTTGAACATGCCTCCACACACTCTCAGGCAACACATTCCAATCCATACGACTCACTGAAGGAAAGTTGCTTTCCATGTTGCCATTGTTCCTGTTACCATGTCCCTTAAATCTGTGCCCTCTCAGTCTCAATCCTTCCACCAGTTTCTATAATGTCTAGTCCCCTCATATTCTTATATCCCTTAATCAAATGTCCTGTCTCCTGAAAAAATATTCCCAACTTCTCGAATCTAACTATGAAAGTGGTGAAGTTGCTGGAGAAGGTACTGAGAGATAAGATCTATTTATATTTAGAAAAGAATGTGCTTATCAGTGATAGACAACATGGTTTTGTGTGGGGGGAAATTGTGCCTTACTAACTTAATAGAGTTCTTCCAGGAAGTGACCAAGCTGATAGATGAAGGAAGGGCTGTACATGTCAAGTACATGGACTTTAGTAAGGCATTTGATAAGGTTTTCGAGTAAAAAGTGAGGTCTGCAGATGCTGGAGAACAGAGCTGAAAATGTGTTGCTGGTTAAAGCACAGCAGGTTAGGCAGCATCCTAGGAACAGGGAATTCGACGTTTCGGGCCAGAGCCCTTCATCATTCCTGATGAAGGGCTCTGGCCCGAAACATCGAATTTCCTGTTCCATTTGATAAGGTTTGCCTTGGTAAACTAATGGAGAAAGTGAAGTCACATGGTGTGCATGGTGTTCTAGCTAGGTGGGTAAAGAACTGGTTGAGCAACAGGAGATAGAGAGTTGTAGTTGAAGAGAGTTTCTCGAAATGGAGAAAGGTGACCAGTGGTGTTCCACAGGGGTCAGTGCTGGGCCATTGTTGTTTGTAATATACATAAATGATCTAGAAGAGGGCACTTTTGGTATGGTCAGCAAGTTTGCAGATGACATCAAGATTGGTGGAGTAGCAGAAAGCATAAGGGACTGTCAGAGAATAGAGGAGGATATAGATAGACTGGAGAGTTGGGCAGAAAAGTGGCAGATGGCTTTCAATCCAGACATATGTGAGGTGATGCATTTAGGCAAGTCTAATTCTAGAGCGAATTATACAATGAATGGAAGAGCCTTGGGAAAAGTTGATGGGCAGAGAGATCTGGGAGTGCAGGTCCATTGTACCCTGAAGGTTGCTGCACATGTGGATACAGTGGTCAAGAAGGCATAAAGTATGTTTACCTTCATTGGACGGGGTATTGAGTATAAGAGCTGGCAAGTCATGTTAAAATTGTACAAGACTGGTTCGGCTGCATTTAGAATATGGTATACAGTTCTGGTCACCACATTACCAAAAAGATGTGGACGCTTTGGAGAGGGTGCGGAGACGATTTACGAGGATGTTGCCTGGTATGGAAGGTGCTAGCTATGAAGAGAGGTTGAGTAGGTTAGGTTTATTTTCACTAGAAAAAGGGAGATTGAGGTGGTCCTGATTGAGGTTTACAAAATCAAGAAAGGTATAGACAAGTTTTTTCCCAGGGTGAAGGATTCAATAATGAGAGGTCATGCTTTCAAGGTGAGAGGTGGAAAGTTTAAGGGGGATACATGCGGCAAGTACTTCACACAGAGGGTGGTGGGCATTTGGAATGCATTACCAGCAGAGGTGGTAGAGGCAGGCACGGTAGATTCATTTAAGATGCATCTGGACAGATGCATGGGTAGGTGGGGAGCAGAGGGATACAGATGCTTAGGAATTGATCGACAGGTTTAGACAGAACATTTGGATCAGCTCAGGCTTGGAGGGCCGAAGGGCCTGTTCTTGGGCTGTAAGTTTTCTTTGTTCTTTGGAACTGGAGCTCCTCATTCCTGGAACTATTTTCTGCACTTTCTCTAAAGCTTTCACATCCTTCCCTAAACTGTAGTGCCCAGAAATGTAAACAATATTCCAGCTCACGCCAAACTGGCAAATAACACAATATTAACATAAATTTCCTTTTCTTGCTCTGTGACTCAATTTAAAAATGCTCTACTAACTGCCAGCTCAACCTGCCCTGTCACCTTCAACGATATCAACAGATATGTACATAGATCTGTCTGCTTCTGCAGCCACTTCCTAATTATGACCTTTCTTTTATAAGGTCTCTCTGTCATCTTCCTTCCAAAATGAATCACTTCTCTGCAAATCCCACAAACCTTGTCAATGTCCTTTTGAGGTTCGACATTATCCTTCTCACAATTCATGGTCTTTCTAACCCGCTGGTGTCTTGCCCACACTTAGAGCTGATTGGATGAAAATTATCACAACCCTCACATCTTTTAAAAGCCAAAATGGAAGTCCTGGTCACTAATCCGTTCAAAGCAGAACATCCTTCCTTTCAATGACCTCAGTCATTAGGGACTCTGGAATTAGTCATCGCATAACATTACCATGGTGTCTTAGACTCCCCTTTCTGCCAATATTTTGTCAGCGTATCTTTCCATAGTAAACACTGATTCAAAGAATAAGCTTTGCTGGGTGAGGTTTCTGCTCCTACACCATTCCCTCTGGTGCCTGAAGAATCATTCTTTGGTCAATCCTAATTCTTATCAATAAGCTGACCCCAGTGATATTATCCAAATGCAGGGCATTAATTTTTCACACCAAAATGACAACATGTAGCTCTACCTGACTGCCAATTCTCTCAACTCCATGACTCTGGTTCAATTAACAGACTGCTTATCTGACAGCAGGAGTGGACAGACAGAAATGTCTTTCAACTAACCATTGGTAAAGCTGAAGACAGTGTCTTCAACTCCACTCCATACTCTATCCCCTCATTATCTGACTCATCTCTTTGCCTGGCAACACTTTCAGATTAAACCAGTTTGTTTGTAATCCTAGTCCTTGAGCCAGAGATTCAGAGGTCTACAGCACAGAAAAAGGCCTTTGCACAATCACACACATGCCAGTCAAAAACAGGCACTTAACCATTGTAATCCTATTTCCCAGCACTTGGTCCATAGTCTTGTCTGCCTGGGCATTGAGTTCCACATTTCCAGCACCTCTGGGTGAAAAGGTTTCTCCCTAATCTCCACAAAATTTCCTGCCCCTTCTACCAAGGGGAAAAGCTCCTTCCTATCTGCTCTACCAATGGCCCTCAGTCGTGTCCTTGGTTAATCTCCTCTGCTCAGGGATAACAACCTCAATCTGTCCAATCTCTCTTCCAAACTGAAACTCTCCAGCCCAGGCAATATTCTGTTAAATCACCTCTGCATCCTCTCCAATACAATCACATCTCTCCTACTAAAGTAGATTACAGAATTGCACACAATAGTCTAGCTATGGCCTCACCTCCCTGTTCTTAAACGCTATGCCTCAACTAATAAAGGTCAGTTTCCCACATGCCGTTTTACTACTTTATCTACCTGTCCTGATACCTTAAGGCACAGGTGGACATGCACACCAAGGTCCCCCTGATCCTCAGTGTAGTGACAGGAATGAGATCAGTTGGGTAGACTCAAGGATTGGGGCTATTACCTTGGCTGAAAGATATAAACAGGAGTGTCAAAGATTCTGTTCACTCTGAGCTGGTTCTGAGGAAGCTGGATCAGTGTCAAGGACTCCCCAAGTGTAAATAAAGGGGGACTTGGTAATGGGATTCCGACCTCTGTGGAGTTATTTCACTCAGTGCTTCCCAGGGTTGTACTGTCCATCATTTACTCTCTTGCCTTGTTTGTCCTTCCCAAGTGTCTGACCTCATACTTATCCAGATTGAATTTTATTCGCCACTGATCAACCTGTCAGACCAGCCCACCTATATCCTCCTGTAAACTAGGACTATCTTTCTCACAAGGAGAAAGTGAGGGCTGCAAATGCTGGAGATCAGAGTCAGAGTGTGGTGCTGGAAAAGCACAGCCAGTCAGGCAGCATTTGAGGAGCAGGAGAATCAATGTTTCGAGCATAAGCTCATCATGAAGAATGCTGTGCTTTTCCAGCACCACACTCTATCTTTATCACTGTTTACCACCCACCAATTTTGTATCATTTGTGAACTTAATGACTAACCCTCCTACATCCTATCTGAAATTATTTACATAAACCACAAACAGCAACAGCCTGAGCATTGACCGCTCTAGGATCCACTGAACACACACTTCCAGTTGAAAAAACACACTTCAAACATCACCCTGTGCTTCCTGCCACTCACTACCATTTTTGGTCCCAAACTGAGCCTCTGGCCTCTTCATTTCATGACAAAAGCTTATAATCTCCACACCTGTAACATTGTCCCTGACTTAGCTCACCTGCTGTTAAAACACAGCACATAAAACATTGAACATAGAAAAGTACAGCACAGAACAAGCCCTTCGGCCCACGGCGTTGTGCCGTGGATTATTCCTAGTCTAAAATAAAATAACCTAACCAATGCACCCCTCAATTCACTGCTGTCAATGTGCATGTACAGCAGTCAGTTAATGGTCTTTGCTTCCACTACCACCGCTGGCAAATCATTCTTTGCATTCACAACACTCTGCGTAAAGCACCTACCTCTAATGTCTCCTCTATACCTTCCTCCTAATATCTTCAAACTATGACACCTTGTGCCAGTCAATCCTTCCCTGGGGAAAAGTCTCTGGCTATTGACTCTATCCATGCTTCTTATTATCTTGTACACCTCGATTAGGTCGCCTCGCTTCCTCCTCCTCTCCAGAGAGAAAAGTCCGAGCTTAGTCAACCTTTCTTCATAAGGCAAGCCCTCCAGTCCAGGCAGTATCCTGGTAAACCTTCTTTGCACCCTCTCCAAAGCCTCTGTATCTTTCCTATAGTAGGGTGACCAGAACTGGACACGATATTCCAAGTGTGGTCTCACCAGGGACTTGTAGAGCTGCAGCAAAACCTCGCAGCTCTTAAACTCGAACCCCATGTTAATGAAAGCCAAAACACCATATGCTTTCTCAGCAACCCTATCCACTTGGGTTGCACCTTTGTGGGATCTATGCACTTGCACACCCAGATCCTGCTGTTCCTCCACACTGCCAAGAATCCTGTCTTTAATCCTATATTCAGCATACAAGTTCGACCTTCCAAAATGCATCACTTCGCATTTATCCAGGTTGAACTCCATCTGCCATTTCTCAGCCCAGTTCTGCACCCTGTCTATGTCGCGCTGCAGCCTGCAGTAGCTCTCAATACTATCAATGGCACCTCCAACCTCTGTGTCATCTGCAAATTTACTCCACATGTCTGTTGTGCCCTTTCTGTGGAACAATTGCTCTCAGTCTGTACTTCCCAACTCCTGTCTGATAGTGTCATAATTTCCTTTTCCCTAATTAAACATCTTCCCTTGGTAACTGCTCCTTTCCCTCTCCAAGGCTATGGTAAACGTGAGGCAGTTGTGATCACTGTCACCAAAGTGTTCTCCCACCGTGAGATCTGACACCTGTCCTGGCTCATTGCCAAGCACTAAATCCAAAATAACCTCTCCCCTCGTCGGCCTGTCTACATCCTGAATAAGGAAACCCTCCTGAACACACCTGACAAAAACGGCTCCATCCAAACCATCTGAACTAAGGAGGTTCCAGTCAATATGGGGAAAGTTGAAGTCACCCATAACAACAACCCTGCTACATCTGTATGTTTCCAAACTCTGCCGGTGTATGAGTTCTTCAATCTCCCTACTGCTATTAGGGGGTCTGTAGCAAACCCCCAATGAGGTGGCTGCTCCCTCGCTATTCCTAACTTCCACCCAGACTGACTCAGGAGACAAACCTTTCTCGACAAACTTAGTTTCTGTAACTGTGATGCACTCTCTGATTAGCAATGCTACACCCCCTCCTCTTTTTCCACCCTCATTGTTCTTTTTAAACGTTCTAAACCCTGGAGCATCTAGCAACCATCCCTGTCCCTGTGAAACTCACGTCTCTGTTATGGCCACAACATCATAGTCCCAAATACCAATCCATGCTCTAAGTTCCTCTCTTATTTCTGATACTCCTTGCGTTAAAGCAGACACACTTTAACCGATCCCCTTGTTTCATCACTTGAGAAACCTTCCCGATAGATTCACTACATCCTGTCACTGTCCCATATGTAACTACCCCCCTCACAGATATGTGGCTCTGATTCCCACCTCCCTGCCAAACTAGTTTAAACTCTCCCGAACCACACGAGCAAATCTCCCACCCTGGACATTTGTGCCCCTCCAGTTCAGGTGCAACCTGTCCTTCATGTACAGGTCCCACCATCCCCAGAAGGTATCCCAATGGTCTAGGTATCTGAAGCCCTCCCTCCTGCACCAGCCTCGCAGTCACGTGTTAAGCTGCACTCGCTGACTGTTCCTCACCTCACTATCCCGTGGCACCAGTAGCAAACCTGAGATCACTACTCCACTCATCCAGCTCTTCAGCTTCCAACCGAGCTCTCTGTGATCACTTTTCACATCATCAATCCCTTTCTCGGCTATATCATTGGTGTCAATATGTACCATGATTTCTGGCAGCTCACCCTCCCCCTTCAGAATCCTGTAAACCCGACCTGTGACATCCCGGACCCTGGCACCAGGGAGGCAACATACCTTCCAGGAGTCCCGATCCTGACCACAAAATCTCCTGTCAATCTGTCTAACTATTGAGTCCCCTATTACTAGCGCTTTTCTATTTCCCCCCTTCTCTTCTGAGCCTCAGTGCCAGAGACCTGACAACTATGGGGTTCCTCTGTTAGGCTGACCCCACCAGCAGTATCCAAAATGGTATACTTATTGCTGAGGGCAACGGCCACAGGGGATCCCTGCTCTATCTGTCAGTTCCCTTTCCTCCCCCTGACAGTAACCCAGCTGTCCTTATCCTGTGTCTGGGGAGTGACCACGTCCCTGTACATCCTCTCAATTTCTCCCTCAGCTTCCCAAATAATCTGCAATTCATCCAGCTCCAGCTCCCTAACCCGGTTTTCAAGGAGCTGGAGTTGGGGCACTTCCTGTAGATGTATTTGGCAGAGACATGTGCAGTGTCTCTCGCCTGCCACATTCTGCAGGAGGAACATTCCATCGTTATCACTTGGTCTGACTAATCAAATGCATTCCTGGCTGGTCTCCCACATCCCACCCATCCCTACACTTGAGGTCATCTAAAAGTCTGCTGCCCACATTTTAGCTTGCATAGGGTCCCATTTTCTATCACCCTGGTGTTCATTAATCTACATAGCTTCCTGTCAAGGAAAATCTTGATTTTAAAAATGCCTTTTTGTAAACTCCAACAGGGCTAGAGCACTGAGACAGCCTCCTTGCCCAGCCCGTGTCCACCAGCCCGTGTCCACCAGCCCGTGTCCACCAGCCCGTGTCCACTAGCCTGTCCACCAGCCCGTGTCCACCAGCCCGTGTCCACCAGCCCGTGTTCACTAGCCTGTCCACCAGCCCGTGTCCACCAGCCCGTGTCCACTAGCCTGTCCACCAGCCCGTGTCCACCAGCCCGTGTCCACCAGCCCGTGTCCACCAGCCCGTGTCCACTAGCCTGTCCACCAGCCCGTGTCCACCAGCCCGTGTCCACTAGCCTGTCCACCAGCCCGTGTCCACCAGCCCGTGTCCACCAGCCCGTGTCCACCAGCCCGTGTCCACCAGCCCGTGTCCACCAGCCCGTGTCCACCAGCCCGTGTCCACCAGCCCGTGTCCACCAGCCTGCAACCTCCACGGATTTGGGACCCAGCTCCTAAAAGGCCCAGCTGCTCCCAGAACAAAAATCTCAATTTCAGGGAAAATTTTCCCAGGACAGATTTACAAAGCCAGGAAATGTTCCAAATCTGTTTTTCTGACTCAAAAGCAAAACCTCAGGCCTTTGTGCTCAATTACAATGGGGTGTGAATGTGCTCTCATTTGAAAGAAGCACCTTGTTCCTTGTCCCAGTCAAGCAGCTCTGGAACTGCAGTCACCACTACATTCAGAATCAATAATGGAGATCCAAGAATAGGTCTCTCATTCCCGCTCCTGTTCCTATTGACTGGATCCACAATCCCTCCTACCTTAGACTCCTGGATCGAGGCCTAATAGTAGGGGAATGGCGTCCCTCTTCATCAGCAACACTGTCAGTGCTACGAAAATGTTTGGACAGGAAGCGAAGCTCATCTGGTGTGGGCTGGAAAGGCAGTTGATGCAAAAGTTCCTGAGAAGAGGAGGACGATGACTGAAAAAGAAGATCACAAAAGAAAAAAAAACTGCATTTGAAATTCACTGAATGAGTGACCAATAGATGTAAACACTGGAGTTAATAACAAATATAGAAAGGGTGAGAAAAGCACAGAGACACACAGGTCTACTCCAACCACCGTCCTCCCCTCCCCCACCTCAATGTGGTGGTTTTATTTGCCAGAACTGTTCTCCCTTTCGACTGAGAACCTGCATTTCCTTTTCCAATCCTTCCAGTCACACTACCCACCTATTCCTTTCCCATCAGCCTCACACACTCACAATCTGTTTCCTGCAACTCTGCTATCCCTCTCCAATCCCACCTCCTACCCTTCTCTCTCCTCAGAATTGTCCATTCTGATTAGATTCCCTACAGTGTGGAGACAGGCCCTTCGGTCCAACAAGTCCACACCAACCCTCCAAACAGTAACCCACCTAGACCCATTTCCCCCTGATTAATGCACCTAACACTCTGGGCAATTTAGCATGGCCAATTCACCTGACCTGCACATCTTTGGATTGTGGGAGGAAACCCATGCAGACACGGTGAGAATGTGCAAACTCCACACAGACAGTTGCCCTTGGCTGGAATCAAACCTGGGTCCCTGGTAGTGTGAGGCAGCAGTGCTAGCCGCTGAGCCACCGTGTGCCCTACTTCAGCCCTTCCTCAGGCTGTCAGAGTAGAGGAGATTGTGAGTCAATGACTGGCGACTTACTGACACAGTGGAGCTGGGGGTGTTAGTTCCATATCCGGATGATGGCAATGAAGCCAAGGACCAGCGACGGCCATCCACCCTGCAACAAGCGAAAAGAACACTGAGTATCAGCTCAACATAATCCTCCCAAAAACTCAGCCAATCCCAACCTAATCCCTCTTTGTAAACCAGATCAAGTCAATCAAGCAACCTCATTAGTCATTCAGCTGAACTGAAATGGGGGCTGGGGTAAGGGGCTGGTGCCGAAGGTCAGCAATTAGGGCTAGCAGCTGGGATTAGGATTTATGAACAGGGTGTAAGGTCAGGGGTCAGGGCACTGGGCTCAGTCTGGGAGGTAATTGGGTTTGGGATTGGTTGGCAGTGCTGAGATCAGGGCTCAGTGCCTGAAAGAGCTATCACAGACTTTCAGTTCGTGAGTGGACCTCAATATGAAGAAAAGGTCAATTGGATCCTAACGAGAGCACGGGTGAACAGGTTGGAAGAAAGATCCTGTTAGAATCTGTGAGAAATAGCGTCTGAAAACAAGTAGAAGAAGCCAGGACTGACACCAGGAAATCTGGTTGATGATACACGTTGACAATGTCTGAAGTTTCCCTCAACACTTTGCTGCTTTCACTGATCAGTTCAGTCTCGCTGAGGACAGTGATGCCGGACTGGGATACGGGGAGGCGACAGATAATGGAGGAGGAATTTTCACTTTTCCGATTGTCAAAATTTTTTCCCATGGACCACCAGACAATCTTTCAGCTTGATGCATGTATTCCACACACAGCAATTCATATTTACCTGCGAGCAAACGGGAAATTAGGAGCGGCGTTGGTGTAGGAACTCCTCGGACTGTCCAATGGACTCACAGCTAAATTAAGATCACAAGCAAATTGTTGGAGCAACATATCATTTAAAAAAAGACAGCACTCAGTTCAGAAAAAGTGAAAATGGAATTACATTCATCCCATCACACAGGACAGCTACAGCATAGGGTCAGATACAGAATAAATTCCCTCTACTCTTTCAAACCGAAAGGAAAATTCCCACTGCACTTTCCCTGTCAAATACTCCCAGAACAGATACAACACAGGATTTGATACAGAGTAAAGCTCACTCTACGTTACGTCCACCAAACAATTCCAGGACAGAAATAGCACAGAGTTAGCTATAGAGTAAAGCTCCCTCTATACTGTCCCCATCAAACACTCCCAGGACAGAAATAGCACAGAGTTAGCTATAGAGTAAAGCTCCCTCTATACTGTCCCCATCAAACACTCCCAGGACAGGGACAGCACAGGGTTAGCTATAGAGTAAAGCTCCCTCTATACTGTCCCCATCAAACACTCCCAGAACAGGGTCAGCACAGGGTTAACTATAGAGTAAAGCTCCCTCTATACTGTCCCCATCAAACATTCCCAGGACAGGGTCAGCACAGGGTTAACTACAGAGTAAAGCTCCCTCTATACTGTCCCCATCAAACATTCCCAGGACAGGGACAGCACAGGGTTAACTATAGAGTAAAGCTCCCCTGTACGATGTGCATGTGATCAAAGTCTTCAGATAAACCAAGAGAAAACTGTTGGAAATACTTTTCCTTTAAAGTTTAGAATAAAGTCACTCTGGAATTTACATATCAAGGAGTAAAGTCTCTAGACAACAAAATACATTGTGTTCCTTTCATCTGTTTTCGCTCACGTTAGTTGTCCCATGCTACAGGGAAAGTATTTGTCTCATTGCAGTAATAATAAGCCTCCAGTGATCCAGACATGCTCAAGCAAATCCCCACTGGTGGATAGCTTTGAGAACGTACTTCACAAATCATCAGTTCCTCGTGAGCTGTGCTACACTCCAACAAGTTGCTTCTTACTAAAAAAATCCCAATCACATTTCCATATGAGTGAATTGTTCCCTTCATTGTCAACTCCAGATGTGCTTTCTTTGTAAGGGTGACCATTAGCATCTGTTTTCAGGCTCTCAGATCAGGCCAGATGTAAACCTAGCTGTGGAGAGTCCTGAGCAAAGGGCCTTTACCCAGTTTTCAAAGTCTGTTCAAAGTCTCTACTTCAAAGAGGTACTGATAGTAATTTAGACACACATCATATAACAGTAAGAGTAGATTCATAGAGTAATACAGCATGGAAACAGGCCCTTCGGCCCAAACTGATCCATGCTGACCACGGTGCCCACTCAGCTAGGTCCAATTGTCCGCATTTGGCTCACATCCCTCCAAACCCTTCCCATCCATGTACCAATCCAACTGTTGTTTAGATGTTGCTATTGTACCTACCTCAACCACTCTCTGGCAGCCCACTCCATATCAGCACCAATGTCTGAATGAAAAAGTTGCCCCTCAGGTCCTTTTAAATCTTTTCCCTCTCACCTTAAACCTATGCCCTTTAGATTTCAATTCCCCAGCCCTGGGAAAACAGACTATATGTATTCAGCTTATCTAGGCCCCACAAGATTTGATATACCTCAGTAAGGTCACCCCTCATTCCCCTACATTCCAAGGAATAAAGTCCTCTCCCTATAACTCAGGCCTTGCAACATCTCCGTAAATTTTCTTTGCACTCTTTCCACTTTAACTATGTCTTTCCTATAACAGGGTGACCAAAACTGTTATACAATACTCCAAGTGCGGCCTCACCAACAACTTATACAAATGTAGCATAACGTCCCAACTCCTTTACTCAATGCCTTGACTGATGAAGGCCAGCATGTTAAATGCCTTCTTCACCACCCTGTCTACCTGTGACACCACATTCAACGGACTATGTTCTTGTACTCCTCGGTCCCTCTATTCCACAACACTCTTCAGAATCTTACCAATTATTGTATAAGCCTTAGCTGAAAATATGTTGCTGGTTAAAGCGCAGCAAGTCACGCAGCATCCAAGGAACAGGAAATTCGACGTTTCGGGCATAAGCCCTTCATCAGGAATGCTCCATTCCTAATGAAGGGCTTATGCCCGAAACGTCGAATTTCCTGTTCCTTGGATGCTGCCTGACCTGCTGCGCTTTAACCAGCAACACATTTTCAGCTCTGATCTCCAGCATCTGCAGACCTCACTTTTTACTCGATAATTGTATAAGCCTTACCTTGGTTTGACTTTCCAAAGTGCAACACCTCACATTTATCTGTATCGAATTGCATTTGCCAATCCTCAGCTCACTTCCCCATCTGATCAAGATCTCGCTGTAATTTTTGATAACCTTCTTTGCTATCAATGATACCTCCTACTTTTGTATCATCCACAAGCTTACTAACCATGCTTTGTACATTCACATCCGGGTAATTTATGTAAATAACAAATAACAAAGTTCCCAGCACTGACCCCTGTGGCACACCACTTGTCTCCAGTCTGAGAAACCATCACCCTCTGCTTCCTACCATTGAGCTAATTTTGAATCTCATTAGCTAGTGGGGGAACACTTCAGCGGTCAAGGATGTTCGGCCTCAGATCTTCAAGTAAATTTCCTGCAAGATAGACTTTGGGATACACTTCACACAACACCAGGTTATACAGTCCAACAGGTTTGTTTGCAAGTATAAGCTTTCAGAGTGCTGCTCCTCTGTCAGGTAAAAGCCAGAACTTCTTTCAAGCCACTTTCCTGAGTTAAGTTAAGGTTTTAAAAAAAAGGTGACATCTCAGCTCAGACAATGCATTAAAGGCGTGAGGTTAGAGTCAGTTTGTATTCTAATCTTGAGTCAGACTGGTTCTATTTCCAAAGTAGAAATTTATAAAATGTCAAATGGATTATAAAAAATAGTGACTGCATACATATTGTGTGCTTTTTGAACAAAATAGAACGTGTGATGTTACTGTTGTGTGATTTTTAACTTTGTCCACCCCAGTCCAACACTGGCACCTCCATATCATTCAGGATAGTCTGCATTGTTGCGTATCCATAGATCCAAGGCCGAATGCCCCTCGCCACTGGCCCTTCCCCGACTGGGTCACTTCAACAACACAGAGTGGCCGAGCAGAGGCTGATAGCCAGGTTCGGTAGTCATGACGATGGTCTCAGCTGGGACCTTGGGTTCATGTTGCACTACAGGTGACCCCACCACACGATACACTCTCTCACTCACACAAACACATTCACACAGACCGTCTCTCATACACACACTCTTTCTCACAGACGCACACAATCACATGGACACATGGACACTCTCAGATGCATGGACTCGGTCACACACGCACTCTCTTCATTTCCCTCTCTCACACACACAAACACACAATACTCTCTGTCCCACTCTGTCACACACGTGCGCTCTCTCCCCTTCTCTCTCTCTCACAGACACACACTCCCGCTCCCCCCTCTCCCACACACACAGATTCTCTCTCTCAACCTCTCTCCAACACACACACACACTCTCCCTCTCCCCTCTCTCTCTTACACACACACTCTCCCCTCTCCCCCTTTGTCTCACACACACACACACTCTCCCTCTCCCCCTCTCTCCCACACATACACACTCTCCCTCTCCCCTCTCTCACATCCACACACATACACTCCCTCTCCTCTCTTTCTCTCACACACGCACACCCTCTCCCTCTCCACCTCTCTCTCTCTCACACACACACACTTTCCCTCTCCCCTCTCTCTCACACACACACACTCCCTCTCCTCTCTCCCCACTCTCCCACACACACACACTCCCAGTCCTCTCTCTCTCTCACACACACACTCCCTCTCCCCTTGCTCTCACACACACTCTCCCTCTTCCCTCTCCCACACACACACACACTCTCTCTCTCCCACACACACACTCTCCCCTCTCTCTCACACACACACACACGCACTCTCCCCTCTCCGCTCTCTCTTTCTCACATACACACACACTTCCTCTCCCCTCTCTCTCACACACATACACACACACTCTCCCTCTCCCACACACACATACTCTCCCTCTACCCCCACTCACCCACACACACTCCCTCTCCCCTCTCTCACACACACACACACACACACTCTCCCTCTCCCTTCTCTCACACACACTCTCTCCCTCTCCCCTCTCTCGCACACACACACACACACACTCTCCCTCTCCCCCACTATCACACACACACACAATCCCTCTCCCCTCTCTCACACACACACACACACCCTCTCCCCTCTCTCGCACACACACACACACTCTCCCTCTCCCCTCTCTCTCCCACACACACACACTCTCCCTCTCCCCTCTCTCTCACACACACACTCCCTGTCCTCTCTCTCTCACACACACACACACACTCCCTCTCGCCCTCTCTCCCCCACACACACACACACACACTCCCCCCCCACACACATGCACGCACACTCTCCCGCTCCCTCTCTCTCACACACACACTCTCTCTCCACCTGCTCTCTGACACATCTACACTCTCTCCCCCTCTCCCCCCCACACACACACTCTCTCCCCCTTTCTCATACGCTCACACACACTCTCTCCCCCCTGTCTCTCACACACACTCTCTCTCCCACACACACACAATCTCTCTCTCCCTCAATCTCTGTCTCCCACATGTACGCCGTCTCTCCCCCCCCTCATACACACACACACACACACACACACTCACACACACACACACACACACTCTCCCCCTTCACACACACCACACATACATACATATTCTCTCTGCCCCTTTCACACACACACTCTCTTTCCGCGCCACTCACATACACATCTCTCCCCCCTCCCCCCAACTCTCTCACACACACACACTCTCTCTCTCCCCCTTCACCCACACACAAACCTCTCTCTCCCCCCTTCACCCACACACAAACCTCTCTCTCCCCCCTTCACGCACTCACCCATACTCTCTCCACCTTCACACTCACATACTCTCCCCCTTCATACACACATAAACACACAAACACACACCCTTCCCACCCCCCCTACACACACACACACAATCTCTCTCTTTCCTCCTCACATACAAACTCTCCCCTCTCCCTCTCTCTCTCTCACCCACAAACACACGCACACACACACATACGTACATATAAATCAGTGGGGTGAATTTGTATTTGCAGATACATTCTATTTGTTCAAAAAGCACACAACTTGTAGACAATAGACAATATGTGCAGGAGTAGGCCATTCTGCCCTTCGAGCCTGCACCACCATTCAATATGATGGCTGATCATCCTTAATCAGTATCCTGTTCCTGCCTTATCTCCATAACCCTGGATTCCACTATCCTTGAGAGCTCTTTCCAACTGTTTCTTAAATGACCATCAATGTGACATTTTATGAACTGCTCCTTTTGAAATAAAACCAGTCTGGCTCCAGTTTTAGACACAGACAGACTCCAAACAACGCCTCATTGTCTGACCTGAGGTGTCACCTCCTTTATATTGGTAACAGCTTAAGTTATATTGAGGCAGTGACTTGAAAGAAATTCTGGGATTTGCATATTAATCAATCGAAACCTGCATCTCCATTCTAACTGATTAAATATGTAAGAGCCATTTTGTATGTGTTCAGTTTGTTAGCCTGAGTTGTATGACTCCTTGATGCTTTCCTTATAGATTCTGCCTCTATGGTCTTCCTGTCTTATTAGCACCTGATGATGGAGCAGAGCTCCAAAAGCTAGTGTTTCAAATAGACCCATTGGACTATAACCTGATGTTGTATAATTTTGAGCATTCTAACAAGAGCAAGTTTTGACAAGATTTGCTTGTCAGGCTTGGATGCAGGTTTGCTCGCTGAAATGGAAGGTTCTACAAGATGGTAGATGGAGTCTAACTAGCCACAAAACGACATGACCCTCTCTCACTAGTATCCTTACATACAGATGAGGAAGGACACCACTTCGACTGGGACAATGCATCCATCCTAGGACAAGTCCAACAGAGACACACATGAGAATTCCTAGAAGCATGGCATTCCAACTCTAACTCTATCAATAAGCACATCGAGTTAGACCCCACCTCCCACCCCCTGAGAAAAAGAACAGGAAGTGACATCACCAACCCAAAGAAACCCAAACAAATAAAAAGAAAGCAGGAATTATCAGCATTGCTTCACCTGGAGCCCACTGAAGATGTTACCTAGGAGGGTAACAAACCATCTGGAAATGAACCTTCCAGCTTAGTGAGCAAATCTACACCCAACACAAAAAAAAATGGAAAACTGGAATCAAACGTTGGCAGCACTGAGTCAATAGAGACCAATCAGAAATCCCCGTTTTGAAATCTGCAGTTGGTCAGCCTTGTGCCTTGCATTCATTTGCTGGTTTTAGGGTTTCAATGTGAACTTCATACAGGAACTATCGATATCATTGTAGAATATTTGGGGCTCAAATATTGATCAAAGGGATCTCCAAAAAGATTCAGGGTATGGAGCTTAATTCAAAGTAACCTCTCCCCTCAGTAATGGCACTGACCTTCACAACAACAATAGTATTGATTTGAAATGGATCAGACAGTTTTCTTACCTGTTGGGACAGAAAGCGGTGAGAGTGGCCGAGAGAGACTGGGTGATGGGGAGCTGACCACCAGGCTCTTCCTGTTGCTACGGCAACTGAGAAATCAAGAAAAGAACATTCAACCTGAGACTGGTCAAAAATATTGCAGCATCATTAAAGTAGGAAATGTTGAGCAGTTGGATCATGCAGATCCACAAATACAACCGGAGTTTCATGTACAGTTTTATATAGTATGCCTAAATACATTAGAACCTGGTCAGAGATGGCTCATTCGACTGATACTAGGGACAGGCAATAAATGCTGATCAGCCAGCAATGTCTGTGTTCCACAAGTAATGTGTTGATGTTAAACCTCCTTGTGACTGCATAGATCCATTCATATTTTCCTAGTCTGTGTCATATTCCTTTCTTTAACTCCCCGTTTAATTCTAAATTTTGACAGCTCCCAAAATCTTGAATACATTACCAGCTCCTAAACGCATTCCCAGCTTTTCCCACCCTGTTTGTATCCTTGCCACTGAACCAAAGTTTCAGTTGATGCCCTTCACGAGTGTGACGAAGATAGCCTTTCTCTACTTTCATTCTTGATCTATCTGCAGTATTTCATAAGACATAGGAGCATAGAATATAGGACCATTGAGCCCATTGAGCCTGCTCTGCCATTCAATGTGACCATGCTTGATCAGCCAACTCAGTCCTCTGTTCCTCCTTTCTACAACATATCCTTTGATTCCCTTAGCTCTAAGAATTATATCTATATCCTTCTTCAGTCTTCAATGTTTGATCTTACCTCTGGCAGAGACCTCCACAGGTTCACCACTCTCAGGGTGAAGAAAGTTATCCTCAACTCTGTCCTAATCATCCTAAGCCATACCTTAGACTGTGACTCCTGGCTATGGACTCCCCGGTCATTGGGAATATCTTTCCTGTGTTACCCGGGATAATCCTGTTAGAATTGTATTAGTTTTTATAAGATTCCCCCACATTTTTCTCAACTCTGGTAAATATACTCCTACCTTCAGTAAGGCGTACGACAAGATTCCCCATGGGAGACTGATTAGCAAGGTTAGATCTCACTGAGTGCAGGGAGAACTAGCCATTTGGATACAGAACTGGCTCAAAGGTAGAAGACAGAGGGTGGTGGTGGAGGGTTGTTTTTCAGACTGGAGACCTGTGACCAGTGGAGTGCCACAAGGATCGGTGCTGGGCCCTCTACTTTTCGTCATTTATATAAATGATTTGGATGCGAGCATAAGAGGTATGGTTAGTAAGTTTACAAATGACACCAAAATTGGAGGTATGTTGGACAGCAAAGAGGGTTTACCTCAGATGACAACAGGATCTGGACCAGATGGGCCAATGGGCTGAGAAGTGGCAGATGGAGTTTAATTCAGATAAATGTGAGGTGCTGAATTTTGGGAAAGCAAATCTTAGCAGGACTTATACACTTAATGATAAGGTCCTAGGGAGTGTTGCTGAACAAAGAAACCTTGGAGTGCAGGTTCATAGCTCCTTGAAAGTGGAGTCGCAGGTAGATAGGATAGTGAAGAAGGTGTTTGATATGCTCTCTTTTATTGGTCAGAGTATTGAGTACAGGAGTTGGGAGGTCATGTTGCAGCTGTACAGGCCACTGTTGGAATATTGCGTGCAATTCTGGTCTCCTTCCTATCGGAAAGATGTTGTGAAACTTGAAAGGGTTCAGAAAAGATTTACAAGGGTGTTGCCAGGGTTGGAGCATTTGAGCTAAAGGGAGAGGCTGAACAGGCTGGAGCTGTTCAGGAGGTGGAGGGGTGACCTTGTAGAGGTTTACAAAATTATGAGGGGCATGGATAGGATAAATAGACAAAGTCTTTTCCCTGGATCGGGGAGTCCAGAACTAGAGGGCATAGGTTTAGGGTGAGAGAGGAAAGATATAAAAGAGACCTAAGGGGCAACATTTTCACGCAGAGGGTGGTACGTGTATGGAATGAGCTGCCAGAGGATGTGGTGGAGGCTGGTACAATTGCAACATTTAAGAGGCATTTGGGTGGATATATGAATAGGAAGAGTTTGGAGGGATATGGGCCGAGTGCTGGCAGGTGGGACTAGATTGGGTTGGGATATCTGGTTGGTGTGGACGGGTTGAACTGAAGGGTCTGTTTCCATGCTGTACATCTCTATGACTCTGTGACTCTATAACCGATCCAGTCTGCCTTCATTCGTCAGACCGGCCAACTCAGGAATCGGTCAAGTAAGTGTTTGCTGCACTCCCTCCATAAACATTACATCCTTCCTCAGGTAAAGAGACTAAAACTGCACACAGTATTCTAGGTGTTGTCTCAACAAGACCCTATGTAATTTCAGTAAGACATCCCTGCTCCTGTACTCAAATCCTCTCGCTATGAAGGCCAACATTTGTTTTATTAACCCCCTGCTGCACCTGCACACTTACTTTCAACTTACTGTTCAGAGAAAGGATCACCAGACCTGAAATGTTAGCTCTGATTTCTCTCCACAGGTGCTGCCAGAACCACTGAGCTTTTCCAACAATTTCTAATTTTGTGCTTACCTTCAGCAGTTGGTATACAAGGGCACCCAGGTCTCATTGTACCTCAACGCCACCCAGTCTCCACTTTTCCCATTGTCTCACATTTCACATAATAATTTTCCTTCTTGTTTTTCCTACCAAAGTGGATAAGCTTCCATTTATCCACATATACTACACCTGCCATATACTACACATATACTACATATATCCACATATACTACATATATCCACATGTACTACACCTGGCATGCATTTGCCCACTCACTCAACTCATCCAAATCACACTGAAGCATCTCTGCAGCCTCCTCACTGCTCACTCTCCCACCCAGCTTTATATCTGAAAACTTGGGGATATTGCATTTAGTTCCCTCATCTAGGTCATTAGTATAGATTGGGAATCGCTGGGGATTGAGCACTGATCCCTGAGGTCCTGCACTAGTCGCTGCTCACTACTCACAATAAAGACATAGCTATTCCTACACTTTGTTCTCAGTCTGATAAACAGCTCTCAATCCATTTCAGTATGTGATCTCCTAACAAACACTCTTTTATTTTATCATATGGGATTTTATTGAAAACCTTCTGAAAATCCAAGAAAACTGCATTCACCACTTCCCTTTATCCACATTTTACACTGTATCCTCAAACATTTCAGGCAGTTTTGTCAAAAACAACTTCCCTTTCATAAATCCCTGCTGGCTCTGACTGTTCCTGCCATTGGCTTCCACGTTCTCTGATAAAACAATGGTCTCTAGTACTTTTCCCAAGACCAATGTCAAATTGATTAGTCTATAATTTGCCATTTTTCTGTACCTCCTTTTTAAAATAGTGGGGTTGCATTAGCTACTCTCCAATCCATAGGAACATTTCCAGAGCCTATAGAATTTTGGATGATGACTGACCAGCAGAGCATCTGTGTTTTTTAGGGCCACTTCCTGAAGTCCTCGGGATGAAGTTTATCAGGGGAACCCCTGCAGATTTGTCTGCCTTTAATCCCATTAATTTTCCCAAAACTATTTCCTGATGAATTACTTTATTTCAATTCCTCCTTTTCATTAAGCAATATGTTAGTGATGTCATTTATATCTTCTCTGTGAAGGCAGAACCAAAATCTGTATTGAATTCGCTTGCCATCTCTTTGCTTCCCATTTATAAATGTTTCTGAATTTAGGAGACCTAAGCATTTTCTCTTCACAAACGTACCAAAGATTTTACTAATGGTTTGTTTGTTCTTGCTTGAATCTAAACTGTTCCCAATCTTCAGGTCTGTTACTTGAATATTCTTGAATTTAATACTGTCTCTAATTTCCCCTGTTAGCCAGAATTTGACTGCATTTCCTATATTATCTTTACACCAGACTGGAACTCTCCTCCATGTAGCATCTTTCCAGGCATGTGTTTCTCTGATATATCCTGTTATTTCTACTCTGACCAACAGGCAGCATTGGTGGTAATCCCAAGATCACTCCCTTTGAGATCCCACTTTCTCCCCATAAGTATCCAGAGTGGTTTTACACACTTGACCATGCCTCCTCCTCCAATGGTTCCTCACCAACTGTTCGATTGGATGTGACTATTCAGTAAAAAATGAGGTCTGCAGATGCTGGAGATCACAGCTGCAAATGTGTTGCTGGTCAAAGCACAGCAGGCCAGGCAGCATCTCAGGAATAGAGAATTCGACGTTTCGAGCATAAGCCCTTCATCAGGAATCTTCTATTCAGATCAGGCACAGGAGACAACCTGTTCCCGAGTTTAGAGGTATGCACATATCCTGAAGCAGACCCACTACCAGAGCCACATCTCCTTCCTCAGCACCTGCCAATGGAACCGACTGATCCCACATGGACTCCGGACTCCGTTCCGACCAACACAATTTGGACCTGACCAGGACAACCACTACCAACAACAAATCCAAAGCTTCCGGAAACAGTCCTCCCTCCGGATCCTCCGGAGCCTCATTATCACATTCAACAATGTTACCACCACTGAATCTCCCACCACCAACATCCTTGGGGTTACCATTTACAGAAACTCAACTGGACTCACCACATAAGCACAGTGGCAGCAAGAGCAGGTCAGAGGCTAGGAATATTGCGATGACGAACTCACGACCTGACTCCCCAAATCCTGTCCATCATCTTCAGGGCACAAGTCAGGAATGTGATGGCATACCCCTCACTTGCTGGGATGGGTACAGACCCAATAACATTCAAGAAGCTTGACAACATCCAAGACAAAGCAACCCAAATCCATAAGCATCCTCTCCCTTCATCACGAATGCTCAGTAACAGCAGTGTGTGCCATCTACAAGATGCACCGCAGAAATTCACCAAAGATCCTCAGACATTCCAAACCCATCACCACTTCCATTCACAAGGACAAGAGCAGCAGATACATGGGAACACCACCCCCGGCAACTTCCCCTCTAAGCCACTCACCATCCTGACTGATATTCCTTCAGTGTCACTGGGTCAAAATGCTGGAATTCCCTCCCTAAGGGCACATTTCCCTGCTGAAGGAGAATCTGTATGGCTTGAGCTTATAAACATCAAAGGGGCAGAAAACAAACATAGGAATTTCCTCCCTAAGACCAGTCTTAATGTCTTAGGGGATATAACTGTGAATGGAGTTGGGAAGGGTTTAGATTAAGATAGGATGGGAAGCTATGCAGAGACACAGATGACAAGAAGTAGATACTGGGAAATTAGAAAGGTGATAGGTCAAGAATTCAAAGGCTAGAACTGAGCGGGACCAGAGTGAACAGGACAAAGCACATGGACTATAACGGTTCAAGGCAGCTCAAACACACCTTCTCAAAGGGCAACTAGGGATGGGTAATAAATGTTGCCCAGCCAATGATACTCATGTCCCATAAGTGAATTAACTAACAGTGATTGACAGTTATCAGCCAGGTTTGTTTAAGCTTTAAACAATGCAAGTTGACTCTGATTGGTCAGGGTATTACGCTGCCAACAGTGAGGGTGCGGTGATGTAGTAGAATCAATACCCAAACTAAACCCACTGCCCCACTCTCTCTCCATAGCCCTTTATTAATCCCAAAACTAATCTCACTGCCCCACCCTCACTCCATAGCCTTTTATCAATACCTAAACTAATCCCACTGCCCTGCTCTCTCCCCATAGGCCTGAGTCAATCCTCAAACTAATCCCACTGCCCTGCTCTCACTCCATTGCTTTGTATCAATCCCCAAATTAATCCCACCACCCCATTCTCTCCCTATGGTCCAGTATCAGTCGCTAACTCATTCCACTGCCCCGCACTCTCACCCAGAGCCCTCTATGAATATCCAAACTAATCGCAATTTCTCGTGCTCACCCCATAGCCCTATATTAATCACAGAATAAGTAGCACTGCCCTGCTCTCTCCTCATATCCCTGTATCAGTCCTGAATTAGTACCACTACCCTGCTCTCTCCTCATATCCCTCTATCAGATCTGAATTAGTACCACTGCCCTGCTCTCTCCTCATATCCCTGTATCAGTCCTGAATTACTTCCATTGCCCTGCTCTCTCATATCCCAGTATCAGACCTGAATTAGTACCATTGCCCTGCTCTCACGTCATATCCCTGAATCAGTCCTGAATTAGTACCACTGCCCTGCTCTCTCCTCATATCCTTGTATCAGTCCTGAATGAGTACCACTGCCCTACTCCCTCCTAATATTCGTGTATCAGTCCTGAATTAGTACCACTGCCCTACTCTCTCCTCATATCCCTGTATCAGTCCTGAATTAGTACCACTGCCCTGCTCTCTCCTCATATCCCTGTATCAGACCTGAATTAGTACCACTGCCCTGCTCTCTCCTCCTATCCCTGTATCAGTCCTGAATTAGTACCACTGCCCTGCTCTCTCCTCATATCCCTGTATCAGACCTGAATTAGTACCACTGCCCTACTCTCTCCTCATATCCCTGTATCAGTCCTGAATGAGTACCACTGCCCGGCTCTCTCCTCATATCCCTGTATCAGACCTGAATTAGTACCACTGCCCTGCTCTCTCCTCCTATCCCTGTATCAGTCCTGAATTAGTACCACTGCCCTGCTCTCTCGTCATATCCCTGAATCAGTCCTGAATTAGTACCACCGTCTTGCTTTCTCCTCATATCCCTGTATCAGTCCTGAATTAGTACCACTGCCCTGCTCTCTCATATCCCTGTATCAGTCCTGAATTTGTACCACTGCCCTGCTCTCTCATATCCCTGTATCAGTCCTGAATTAGTACCACTGAACTGCTTTCACCTCATATCCTTGTATCAGTCCTGAATTAGTACCACTTCCCTGCTCCCTCCTAATATCCGGGTATCAGTCCTGAATATGTACCACTGCCCTGCTCCCTCCTCATATCCCTGTATCAGTCCTGAATTTGTACCACTGCCCTGCTCTCTCCTCCTATCCCTGTATCAGTCCTGAATTAGTACCATTGAACTGCTCTCTCCTCATATCTGTGTATCAGTCCTGAATTTGTACCACTGCCCTGCTCTCTCATATCCCTGTATCAGTCCTGAATTAGTACCACTGCCCTGCTCCCTCCTCATATCCCTGTATCAGTCCTGAATTAGTACCACTGCCCTGCTCCCTCCTAATATCCGTGTATCAGTCCTGAATTAGTACTACTGCCCTGCTCCCTCCAAATATCCGTGTATCAGTCCTGAATTAGTACCACTGCCCTGCTCCCTCCTAATATCCCTGTATCAGTCCTGAATGAGTACCACTGCCCTGCTCCCTCCTAATATCCCTGTATCAGTCCTGAATTAGTACCATTGAACTGCTCTCTCCTCATATCTGTGTATCAGTCCTGAATTAGTAACACTGCCCTGCTCTCTCCTCATATCCCTGTATCAGTCCTGAATTAGTACCACTGCCCTGCTCCCTCCTAAAATCCCTGTATCAGTCCTGAATTAGTACCACTGCCCTGCTCCCTCCTAATATCCGTGTATCAGTCCTGAATTAGTACCACTGCCCTGATCTCTCCTCATATCCCTGTATCAGTCCTGAATTGGTACCACTGCCCTGCTCTCTCCTCATATCCCTGTATCAGTCCTGAATTAGTACCACTGCCCTGCTCTCTCCTCATATCCCTGTATCAGTCCTGAATTAGTACCACTGCCCTGCTCTCTCCTCATATCCTTGTATCAGTCCTGAATTAGTACCACTGCCCTGCTCTCTCCTCATATCCCTGTATCAGTCCTGAATTAGTACCACTGCCCTGTTC